>NW_010367552.1:104608-121869 GCF_000414095.1 Morus notabilis
ATATAATGCTGGGTTTATCTTCTAAAACAGCCAAGAACCTGATCCCTTTTTCTCTTTGCCTTGTCTAGTGGATATATATATATATATATATATCAAGAAAACAAATAGTACTGATGAGACTAAACCATGTGCATTATTAACACCAATATTAAATATGTCTGTTGATTGGCAATCTTTTTTTCTTTTTTGGTTTGCAAGTATGGCCCCAAGGATAGCTACTTTCTCAGACCAATGTGGTCCCTAGAGTAGACGCTATCTAAAATCTGCATTAATACAAATTCTGTTCTAGCCATGTGAAAGGACTAGAGAGGATTCAATCCAATTCTGAATGTGGTATAATGAACAGCAGATATTTCCATTATGATATTATGTTGTTTTGCCAAAAATACCTTTAGGCACTGCTTCGCTATATATATATAGTGTTCCTCCTTCAACCTTATATTTTGGAATCTGCTTGTATTTTCCGTCGGTGGGAGTGCATGTTATATCCAGCTCAGCTAGATTATCCTGCATTATTAGCTAATTTGTCTTTCTTGCTATGGTTAAACCATTAATGGTTATACAATAGAATTATGAGTTGGAAACTTATCACTTATAATCTCCTAGAGGATCTCTCAACCAAAAGTTTCTTGATATATTCTGTGTACACACACAGGAGAAGAATTTTTTTTTTCCAGAGGAATCGGGGAATGAATAGTTTATTTATCTCTGCCTCATTGGTATACGAGGTGATATTTTGGATGGTTGTGAAAGTTGGGATTCACGTGTTTCAGGCACACAATTGTACTATATAAGTAGTGCATTGTGTTGTGTTTCATTGAGTTTGATGTGAATCCTGGCAACCAATTGGTGAGTGACACATCAGCCTTTTGAGAAAAGGACTCTTGAGTATTCAAATGCAATGTTCCATACTCCAATGAACATGTTTCATGGGGGACCATGGCTCTGCTTCTCTGGACTTATCTCACATCCAATAGTATTGTTCCCTTGTATATATGCATATATTTAGCACACGAGCCCAGACAGTACGTAACAGGAGAAAGTAAATGGACCTGTTGGTTTGGAAGCAATGTGATCGATCTTTCCGGGCACTCCAATCATAAACTCATTTCTATTATGAAAATTTCTACAGTATGCCTTGAAAAAATATATAATCTACTGGTAGATCTTCGTTTTTTAACATTTGTATTAAAAACTATTTGTTATGCATATTTTTTTTATATAATTTTAACCAAATTCAACCGTCAAAAACTTAGGCCTCGTTCACTTTGCGGATTCGAGTTTTCAATTCGAGCTGAGATGTGACATTTTCTGATAGCTTTTTACTGTAGCAGAAAAAGTTAGATGTGATATTTTCTAAGAGCTTTTTACTGTAAAAACCTAAAACTGAAAACTCGAATCGGTGAAATGAACAAGGTCTTAGACTACCAATATGAGATCTTATTATAAGAGGCGACCTTCTATTAAATAGAAATAATTAACAGAATGTACTATATATGTATCACCGTTGAGTGATCATCATTAACCGTATATTTATAACTAAGCACCAATTTACATGGTAATCACATGAGGGCAGACAAATAATTAGATATAGGTCCTCAGTTCCCATATTGTATTTTTCCTCACTTTCTAACTGGTTCCAAGAAATCACTGGTGAGGTAGTATTTTCTTTTCCTAATTCTTGATGAACTTCATTTTCAAAAAAGTAGAGAACTAAACAAAGATTCATTGGCGACCAACAACTCCTTAGCTCTTTTGAGTTGAAATGAAGAAAAAATCTCATCCCCTGATCGAGCATAAACTGTACTATTTTCTTTATGTCCTGAGTACGATCACTCATTGCTTAAACCAATATCGTAGCTGTGACGTCTCCCTGAAATTAGCTGTCCTGTTTTTTTTTTATTAAAATAAAAAAATAAAAAGAAGTATTAATCGACTGTACCTGTTTGTATATATATATATATATATATATAAATATATATTTAAGAAATAATTAGAATAGATTAGATATATATATATATATATTGTGAGCGAGCGATTGGGATGAAGTCCACGTGCGTGCAAATGAGAGCTTGCAACTGAACGTCACCTGCTGTATGAGTGTAGGGTTTCTGTGGACATGTGTTTAATGGTTTTTATTCTTTTACTTTTAGACGACGATGATGTACGTACACGTGTTATAAGGATCGGGAAGAGACGTCGACGCATCGCAGAATATTCTCGAGTCTTGACGTTTGAAGATTTTCTTTAATTTGTCTCGTTGGCCCAAACTTTAACCGAAGGGGTAAATTACTAACTTCCATTTTGTTTCTCTTTCTCTCTCTCTTGATCTTCCCTTATAATTTGCTGGAGTTCATTTTCTTTCTGCAAGCTTACGCCTTCTGTTCTGAATTGCCTGTAGTCAAGTTGTAAATGTAGTTGGTCATAAGCGTTTACTTTAAGAGCTTTGTGTGTGTGTATGTGTGTGTCGTAGCCGTGACATTATATTCAGCATTAATGTCATAAAATATGCAAGATTGCATGAATGTGGTCAATTTGAGGGCAGCAATAATATCTGTACACGTAAGAAACATGATCTCAGATGACAAGTGAATATTGCTTATGCGCTTATGCTATCTTAACCTGCATTATGCATTAAGCACAGGATCTTAACCCTCTTAAGCTCAAAATTGAATGTATAATATATAATTATTACCTTTTCTATTTTAAAATTAATATTGGACGTGAGAGAGTACATGTAATCAAATTATGAGCTAGAACATCCCAATTAAGTTGACGTTCTCTAAATTACTTTTCCCATTTAAAATCTAATATTCAAATTTGTAAATGGAAAGTAAAATAAATAAATAAAACGATCCTTAAAACTAAAAACCAAACGGGAAAAAGAAAGAATCTAAAGGAAAAAAACGTAGGGCAACACTATGACTTGAGTGAAATAACTGGCACCAAGTCAAACCCTACAGATTGAGTCCCATTTAAAACCTTCCAAATAAAACTCAAAAGAAAGAAAAAAAAAAGGACTTCCCGTTAATTGAAACATGATAGTTAAGAATACATGCAACATCTTTAGAAATATTGCCTTGTTATTCTGTATATAAAGTTTGCATTACGTAGCTTATAGCTTATTTTATCGTAGAATCCCTTTTCATGAAAGTATCAAACTGTCCCGCAAATAATAATACGTGTGTGTATAGCAAATTTCCATGCAAGGAGACATTTAACTACCCCCAGTCTTATTTAAAATCAAAAATAATAATACAAGAAAAAATAGAAAATTTACTCTTGAGAGTGTATGAGTCTGGACTTTTACTCTTTATTTTTAATAAATACTCTTTCGTTAGTATAATTATTTGACTAAAAAAGTTATGAATTTAAAATAAATAATAAAAACTTTGACTCATACACTTTTAATAAATATCTTATCCTTTATATAATGCGCGCGTGTAAGTGTACATATGTGAAATATATGTATGGCCACCCCAAAAGTACTCAGCAATTAAATGTACAGTAGTACTGTCGCCAAATCTTGAAACTTATATATATTAATATATATATATATATATACGTATATTTGTAGCAGGATCGGAGATCTGGAGTATCCGATCTTAATGAACATGTGGCACGAGCTTGGTCGTAGCAAATCACGCGCGTATATGTATAGCTAGCGGTGTTTCAGTTTATTTATTGAAACATTTTATTTTTCTACTCCTCTTGTATGTGTGTGGGTTCAAGGAATATATATATATATATATATATATCTGTGTGTGCACGTGCGCGTATCAAGTGTAACGTCAATTCGCATTTTGTTTATTGTGAGAAAATCTGTTGCATCTCTGCCCCGCCTGATTTCGGGAGGTTAAGCTTCACACATCTCAGAAAGAAGATGTGAATGTATAACGTGGCTTTGTGCGGATTAAACACGTTACCCCACAATTTACTTAATCTCATACTTCCACGTATATTTGTCTTTTCCAATATTTTCCAAGCCCTTCGGAGTTTCTTTTGCTGATATATTCATCTATATATATAATAAGTTTAAAAGTATTTCCAAAATGAAATTAAAAAAAATTGTGTCACTGCATATGTATGATGAGGTGGGGGGATCATACATGATAATGGTTGTGATGACAACGCTATATCTTACGTACTACATGTATGTTTAACATTATTACATATACGAGATATATGTTACAGTCCTATATGTAAATATATATATATATAGTAAAATTTCTAGAGGTGAAATCTTTGACAGGGAAAATCCCATTTGTTTTCACACCTTGTGTTTTTCTTTGAAATATGGAACTTTGTCCTCTAGGCATTTAAATGGCCGCCCTTCGGTAACAACATTGTCAGATTAATGTAAATATTGGGACTGCTAGTTCTTAAAGGAGAAGAGCAAGTTTATTAGCTATATCCCTTATAGATCAATTATCAAGCATTATATAATTACCAACAAAAATTATTAAGCATTATAAAATCTGTTTGGCATAACTTTAATATATTAATGATGAGTTTGGGGCACTTTAATTCACCTACCAAGACACACTACAACAAAAACGCTTATTTGCGACGACGGAATGTCGTCGCAAATAATTATATTATCATTGCAAGTAATATATTTGTGACGATATATTATCGTAAATTAGTCATCACAAAAAACTAGACGCAGATAATATATTTGCGACGATAAAGTTTTAAGATGTCGTCGTTAATAGATTAGCGACGACGGCCGTCGCGATTAAGTCGTCACGAATATTCCGTCGAACATGTTGTTGATGATGACGTGTCCTAAATTATTTGCGACGACAAATATCGTCGCAAAAGTTTTTAAAACCTTTTACAGCCATGGACTTCAAAGTGTCGTCGCTAGTAATGTATACTATTTACGACGACATTTTAGATTTGTCATCGCAAAAATTATTTTTATTTTTTCCCGTACTTTCATAATAATATTAATTATTAAATATATAAATTAGAAGAAAATTTAATAATAAAATAAAATAATAAAATTGATATTTGTTAATAAAAGATTGATATAAAATAGTAAACACAATAATAAAATAACTCTTAACAAGTAAATTAATCAAAAAATACTAAAAAGTATTGATAATAAGAAAAATAAAAACATATATTTTAATTTGCTAAATTAACAACATCGTCGTCCTCATCCCGTGGGTATATAGACAGACTTTTTAGTGACGACAAAAAGACTATTTGCAAGAGATGTCATCGCAAATTAACTTATAATACTATTTGTAACGATACGTGTCGTCGCAAATATAACTTAATTATAACGAAGGTTCTGAAATTATTATTTGTGACGACATATATTAATTTGCATTTGTAACTTTTTCTTTTCAATTTTATTTTTTATTCTTTAAGATGTGTGACGTGTATGTGCACACACATATCTTTAACCTTCATTATTCTGTTATTGATCCATTAATTCGATACCCTTTTTAGGAACTTCTTAGTCATTATCGGTTTTTACCTTTTGAGTTTGGAGACTTTATAAAATAAATAAATAAAAACTAATTAATCGTTGTGGGGTCTGATGCAATTCTAAATTAATTGGTCGTTCATAACGGCAATGTATACTCAATTATTGTTTTGTAATACATATCCACAACCATTTTAGTTATATATATATATATATTAATAGCTATATATATAGAATTAATTAATATTAAGAAAGCGACCAGAACATTAAACTACAATCATGAAGTTGTGGTTAGCGCTTATTACTAGTTATTTCTGCTGACGTACTTTTATAGTGATCAAACTCAGAATACACTAACTAGATTATACATCCACATTAATTATTAACAGAAAAACATATGGCTTAAGACTTATCATTTTGTCGGCAATGTGGTACTATATAGTGAGTTAAATGTGTGCATATATTAAATTGGACCGTCAAAGTTAGGTGGAGGGGAAAATATATTGTATTTATTTTGACCGAACAAAAGCAAGACACACTTCAGTATTTCTTTTTGAGTATTTTAATCCCCCTGATGATTCGTCAATGCCCACTATACTTAATTAATAGAGAATAGAGAGGCTTCTGGTGATTAAGGTTTCATTTTCTAGGTTTATCTTTTCTTATCCTTAGAACACAAAATGAAAAAGAAAGGTTAATCTTTTCAGCCAATGAAAATGGAAGAACTATTAGTGGCCACTCTCCCTACCTTCCCTCTATATCATCACTAGAAGTCTAAAGCGAAACCAGTGGCCTCTATATAATTCGTGACAAAATAAGATTTAATATAAATAATAAAGAATATTGGTAGCAAAAATTAAATAATAAAACCAGTCATGTAATTAAATGGTGGTTCTCCAGGAGACCAACTAATAATGACTAGCTATGGGGAGAGGAGAGATAATTTGGTAAGCATGAAGCACATGACATAAGAAAGAGAGAAAATGTCTTACTTTAAAAACAAAAATATATGATATATAAACAAGTGACACCTTGGAAATACCTGGCATTGCCACATATATATAAGATGTTCTCAGAGTAACTACCGAGGGTGAAGAGCTTCGATATCTATATTTGGACAAATAATATATGTGTGTGTATATATATATATATGTGTGTGTGTGTGTTTGTTTGAGTTGTATGGTAGCTGTGTATTAATTTAATGGGGCTGTTTGGTTTATGAGTTTAAAATTTTATGAATCTATGGATAAATTTGAAAATTTTTTAAACTTTGGGAAAATTTTAAAAAGGTTTTTTTTTTTTTTTTTTTTTTTTTTTTTTTGAATCCTGACTGCTGAAAACATATTCTACATCGCTTTAGGAAAAACTTACCACCCCACTTTAATTTTGGCCGCTTAAACTTAAAGTATACAGTGAAACCCCATCCAATGTTGTTTGCATAATCTTTTCTTTGCAATATTTTTCCTTTTCATGTTGATTTTTTGAAAAAAAAAAAAAAAAAATCCTAGTTGATGTAACTAAACATCAGTTCCTATCTTTATAACATTAACATTTATTAATTCATTGAAAATATAAATATATTGTGGACCTAAATTATTCTATTTCGCCCCCTTTCTTTGTTTGAATTATTCCTTTGGCCAGCAAGATAAGTGGGGAAAAAAAAAAAACACAACATGAAAATCGTATTTATCTTATAATTTGAACGCCCTGGTAGATTAATTAAAAACAAAAATCTACAGCATGACGGTTGTGCTTTAGACTATTAAAAAGAAAAGAATGCCCTCGCCGTGCACTTATTTACATTTTATGTTCTGGTCCAATCACCAATATATACATATATAGATATATATATATATATATATATGCTTGGGCAAACGTCCTTGTTGGAGACTTCATCGACCAAATATAGTGTGTGCATATATATATATATATATATATATATATGATCAACTCAAAGTTAAACTTACACCATTTATATTGCAATACTACAGGAGAAATATTAATTTCTATCAATTTTATAATAGACTTAGTAGACATCATGCAGCTCGTCATGGTCCACACAGATTTTAAGGACCCTCTCTATATACATATTGTTAATAGTATACACAATATACATTATATGACTTCCTGTATGTTCTTTATATCTCCACTTTCTTGGGCTCCAAGATCAGAGAGAGATAAAGGAAAAAAATTAAAAAACAAAAAAACAAAGGATATATATATATACACATACAGACATACACACAAACATTACACACACATAATTATATACGTGTGCGCTCCACTTATATATATATATATATATATATATATATGCGTGAGGGTGAGGTCAGGTGTTGAATTGTTAGAAATGGGATGGGAAGCGGAGACATGTGGCTGCAAAGTTCAAGCACTTGTAGGCAGATTCCCAATCTCTGAGATTTCGGCCTTTTGTCATGAGCTCCCTCTAACGCCTATCTTACGAACACCTGCATGTACCGTTGGCGGCCGTTGTCGGCCACACACAACTCTACTATTCACTGTCCTTTCTTTTGCTTCTTTATTTTTAAATTTTCGTTTCATTCTCAATTTATCCGTAATTTTAAAAATTCTCACTTTACTATTTAAATTTTAAATTGTTCCTATTTTATCCCATAGGTTAGAATTTCTGTTAAAAATAAATAGAAAAATATAAAATAATACAGTCATATAATCTTTTTATTTCAATATCTATTAAAAATAAACATATATAAAAAACCACATTATCAAATTTATCTTTTTTGTTTCTGAAATGATTTTAATAGAAATTCTTATAAAAAAGTGAAATTGGAACTGATCCAAAAATTAGAAGGCAACGTAAGAGCTTTTAAAATTTAAGGAGCAAATTTAAAAGAACCTTAAAATTCAGAGCACCTGTGATAATAATATTCTTTTTTTTTTTTTGAGCTTGTTACTAGCTTAATAATAATTTCTATACATTTATATATACGTGCGTGTATGTATACTATATGTGTGTGTATATAAATTAAGAGCTAGGCACAGCTAGGGTTTTCTGTCAATTCCTTAAGTGAAATATTGAGCTCATTCTCTTTGGTAAATTATTTGCTGGATTTCCGGTTCTCAGTCCAGGTGTCACGTGAATATCATATGATACCCACATGTGAGACTTGACCATTTATAAGAGAAAGTGTTTCAATTTTTTTCAAAAAAAAAAAAAAAAAGAACCAATTTTTGTGTGAATCTTGTAATATGGTCATCTCTAGAAGCTCCAACAGAAAAGCATGCTAGCCAATATCAGATTTTATACTTTTAACATATTATTTTATTCAAGTATGATGTGAAGTTGACCATATGTATTTCTTTAGGATTCTAATTACCAGCTTGCCAATTAAAGGGGAAAAAAATAAAAAACTTATTTAGAAACTAATGAAAAGAAAGAAAGTAATGCAGTACTATATGCGTGAAATACAGGTCACTAAAATTGACTGGAAAATTTTGGACGATGATAGGCAGAAGAATATTTGAACATGTTTTTTTCATGAAATTAAGAGACAAAACCAACGTTACTAGTTGTAATTTCTAAAAAATGAAAAGCTCAATGTCACCGCGTACGTTTCAATCAAGCTAGACACAAATATGATAGTAATACTAAACAATGACGTGTGGATATTTAAATATCATTGCATGTGTCTCTTTCTGTAGCCTTTGTTTGTGATGGAAAGCAGTACTACGTGGTAATTTGCAACTCGGTTTTGATATTAATGGGGAACCAATAATTATATTATGCATAAGATCACTCGAAAACTACAGCTTAAAAGATTGGCCAATATCGTTCGTTGTATGTTATCTCTTACATTTCATGCTTCTTAACGTTTTCACCGATGCTCACCAAAAAAAAAAAAAAAAAAAAAAAAAAAAAAAAAAAAAAAAAAAAAAAAAAAAAAAAAGAAACAAACAAACAAACGTTTTCACCAATTATAATATTACATTATTTTCTACGGTGAGTGTGGAGACCTAACGGTAATGGAGTTCTCATTTTAGATTGTTTAAGACCACTCTCTCGCGTAACTTTAGACTAGGGTAACGCGCTCTTCGTCTGAAGAGCAAGGACCATAGGGTCTTTAATGAATATTTCTATCAGCATTTGGGAGTCTTTTTGATAATGTTCAATGGTGTATGCTGACGTTGGTCCCCACTCCTGACTTGATCTACTTTATCAATAACAACTAAAAAAAATTTAAACTCTCCAGCTCTGTTTTTTATTTTTTTATTTTTAATTTTTTCAAGTGACATTCTTTTGCCACTTGCAACCTACTCTATCATATAAAATCACATTTTAACTTAAATTAAAAACTCGAATTATGAAATTAAACAAACCCTTAATCAATGTACAGCCACATCATACATATTTGTGATATTGAAAACGGTTGTACCAATTAGATATCAACTTTATCGCCAATTTTTTGAAACTTATATAGTTATCGTAAGGATGTCCCAGTCCATCAATCAATCATGCATGAACTAATAATGAACATAAGTATGAAAATAATTGTTCAATATTACAAAGAAGCTGAGAATAGAAATAAGTGTACGAAACGATCTAATCCCCATCCAAGTCCAAAACAGAGCTTCTTCATTATAGGGCTGTTTCATTATAAAACTATTGTACTTTATCATCATGACACTGTTCGTGTCTCCCCATCTTAACTTATCATTTTTTTTTTCAAGAGAGAGAGAGAGAGAGAGAGAGAGAGAGAGAGATTGCTCATATAGTGCATGGTTTTGTGTTTTCAAAGTGGGAATTATTATTGCATTGTATAGTACGAATGGTCGGTGGAACTTTCTGCATAAGCTGACCAATCAGGCATGAGATATGTTGGAATAATATTTCACCGTGCCTTATTTATTAGCAGTTAAAATATGCACACACTTTAGCTAGTACTCGTTTGTAACATGCCATGCACCCATACATGTCCCAAGTGTACTCAGAATTTTTTGGCTTTTATTTTGTTGAATTCGAGTTACATATAAGCTAGTACCATATATCAATATGACTATAAAAAAAATACCATATATTATATATGATATAGACATACATCGTGAAACTTACATGTATTACTTGTGAAAAGTAATAGCAAAGTTTTTATTATTTATCAGAAAATAAAGTTTTATTATCAATAATTAATTAGTTCACATAAATAAAGTTAAGCGCCCATATCTGGTGGCGGAAAAATTTTAAAGATAGTTCTAGCTAGTGCGCTACTATATATAAAGAATAAAGTTAAAAATGATAATGAGAGGGCCTTACACAGTTGTGGGCAGTTATAAGCCGTTATGTTTTGAGCATAATATTATTTAAACCACAACAAGCGCATAACTTTGCCATTAATTTTTTTTAATATTTCGTTCCCGTTCCACGCTATTTTGCTTCCACTCCTTAATTGTTTTCATATTTAATAGCGTGTACAAAGTTTTTTTTTTTTAATACAGAAAATAATGTTTGCCGAGTTACAACTACAGGAGTTAGTGCCTCACTGCCTTGACAAGCATGTATAATTGTATAAGTTGTATATAGAGGCTATAAATTTATTTTAATTATATTCACGAATAAATTAATGAGATCAGTTTCCTTTTCTCTAAATGTAAGTTTCTTTTTTCTTTTGAAGTAAATCTAAGTTTTTTAACCCTTACAAGCTTGAAAGGTCGGTATGTGAATTATTCAGGGCTCATTTAGTTCGTTAATTTGAGTTTTTAATTCGAATTGATATGTGATTTTATGTGAGAGTTTTTTATTGTAGCAAAAAAGTTAGATGTGACTGTTTTTTAGAACTTTTTTCTGTATCAAAACTCGAATTGGTGAAATGAAGGGGCCTCAAGTTTTTTTTTTCACAATTTGAATCACAACTCAAAACTTTTTGGCACAGCGTTTCACTCTCAAAATTCAAATTCAACTTTTTTTGCTACAATATTTTCTCTCACATAAATTTACTTTTCAACTCAAATTCTCAATTTGAACCCGCAAAAAGAAGAACCTCTCAGTAATGCTTGACGATTTCTTTTTCATGAGTAGATTACAACAATTATATTACCTTTTTTTTTTGTTTGGAATTTACAATATCACTCATGAAGAGCTACCTAGCAATGAAATATTGTTGATTAACAATCAACATAGCTATAGTTTTATCCTTTCGAAGTTCCAACTAGTTATAGTACTCTAGAATTACGAAAAAAGCTTAGTGGTTCACTGAAGTTAGTCACCACAACAACAAAAAGAAGGAAAATAGATCTAACAGATAAAATCACATGTTGTGGGAGCTACTTTGATTAGATGCGGTGTTCAACACCATCTCGGCTTCCTCTAGCAATAATGTTCTGATATTAAATATTTCAATATCACGTAAAAAGGTACGTGTGGTTGGTTCGTCCGTTGGGACCTAACATGGTCGTTTATCCTCCAAAGGGCGCCCTTCACTTTCAAGCACCTGAACAAAACAATGTGGGGATCCAAAAGCAACAATAATCACATGCAATGCTCTTCATACTGTCCTGTTCTTTTGTCTTTGCATATGGTCTATATCATGTCGGGTTTTGGTATTTATAGGAACGAAAGAAATTAAGTTTATTCACCTAAATCTATAGAAGGAATATATATAATTACGATTATATATATATTTTTTTGAACGGTTGATACGCGTATCTTTGCATGTACCTATCCTTTTCCCTTTATTATTATTATTTTTTTATCTAACTCAGACACGCCAAAATAAATAAGACGAAAAAGGTAAAAGGAAATAATACCTCGAAGGTCATCATGTGGGCTTGTTCCGCTTTGTGCCGCTGTCACAAAGATAGGAAGATCAACAATGGTGATTTTAGGCTTTTTTGTTAGTTCTTTCTTCGATATGTCCTTTGGTTTTGTTTCCTCTTTTATGTATACAAAAAATTTAAATTTTAAACTTCAGAATTAAAAATCATAGTTTGAGTATACCTTCCAAACGAGTTCTTATTATGTCAAGGACTTTGCATGGAATCACACATATTTTTCTTTATTGATAATATTTAAGTGCTTCATTTTTTTAAGGTAAAGTGCAAAATATTATTAAGTAATAGCCAACAGTTGACAAACTTTTGGTGGGAATCAATATATATAGTGATTGAATGTATACATGTTTTGGTAAGAAGTAGGGGAAAAAAAGAGACGAGAAAACATAAAGACTTTTTAGACAATGGCAAAGTTTTATTAACCATATTGAAATATAGCAAAAATCTTAAAATATTATATAATTAGCCCCAATTCATTAATAATAATTTTGTAGCGTAAACATGAACATCCTTATAGCAATTACTATGTAAATTTTTTTACTGTAAAAAAAATCTTATATATATTTCAACTCCATTATGATAATTTTGTCATGTTGTGAAATTTTTAGAAATAAAATATGGAATATAATTTATTTTAGAATCAGTACAACGGTAATACGCGGGTCCATTAATTCGTTTCCAACTGATCTTTGACCTGCGATAAAGTTTAGTGGGACTTTTGTATATGCTTTCCCACCCCCACTTTTCTGTTAATTGTCGTTGCCCAATTATACAAGAACAACTTTCTATAAAGTTATGGCCAATATTGATTCTCCGGCAAAATAATAATATGCGTATTATTTTTGTTGCGGAAATAAGATGATTGGACTTTTCCTTCATTTCATGATTTTCATGTGCTGAACAGTATATCCAAATTATTATGCTTAATTTTGATTCCTAAAAGAGAGACTGCGATGAATCCGCAAGCTAAACAGAGAGAAGAAAAAAAAAAAAAAAAAAGGAACAAAATTAATTTATTGGGTTTGTAAACAGTGAAAATTAGGAAACGATATGATCTCTGCTAGTGTTTACTAATTAAATGTGATTGGTTAAATTATCTTTTAATTTAACTTCAATACTAACTAAAGTAAAATCACGGTAATTGCCTCCATTTATGTTTATATTATATAATAGTCTCTATCTCTAGCAATACTAAATTTGATCTACAAATTTTGGTACCAAGTTTAGATCTAGACACGATATTATTTTTATCATCAATTATTTATGATATTCAAGTATTCATCTTTTAAGCGCAAAAAACAAATTAAAACAGTCTAATAAAATATCTTCAATTAATTATAAGTAATTAGCGTTTTTAGTTCTTTAGTTCCTGGATTTTTTTTTTTAGTAATTAATATATATATTACTGCGTGCTGAAAGAGTAATTAACATGTTAGTTCCTAAACTATAAGCATTATGTTGGTTGAAACCCAATTAATTAACTGAAAAATAAAAACTGAAAGTCTTAAACGTCCAAGATAGTTCATGATTTAATTTGTTGTTCATGAATTTGAGAAGAAAATGAATGATTTTATAGTAGGATATGAAAATATGGGTATATAGGACATCATTGTAATTGACATATCACAGTAAAATTATATCATATTAAAACAAATGAATTCTCGACAGAAGTGTATATTTTTGAACATGTAGATCTAGTTCACAAAAGTACGCAAAACAAATAAAACTTTATAAATTTAACAGTTAAAATGAAGTCTTATTTGCAAGGTATTTTTATACCAGTAAAATTCTAATAAAACAAATATAATTAGTTAAGAGAATTTCTAATAAAACAAACATAATTGATTAAGAGAATTTCTAATAAAACAAATATAATTAAATAAGAGAATTTCTAATAAAACAATTATAATTAATTAAAAGAATTTAGTATATTATGGTAATAACGGTACTTTTACTTTATCAATAGGCACTGCTGTTTCAATAAACTAACTCATGATTAAAAGTATTTTGCGTCTCGCGTCTTAAATTTTTAGTATACACACTTAAAGATCTAATCATTAAAAAATTAATGTAACAATTAAAATAATAATACCTGATAAGAAAACTAGAGTTTGTATTTCCTACTATAAGGTTGCTAAAAATAAATAAATAAATAAATAAACTCAAGTTTATTCAAATTTAATTTTTTTTATTAAAATATTTTTCTCTCCCAATTCCAAATCAAGTTCTCACTTGAGCTGTGAAATAAAATATGCCCAAGCCCCCAATTGTTAATCACATGGTCAAATTTTATTCCTGCTATGGTATTTCTTTAAATGGGTGGGGTCCAGAGAGGAATGATGGGGTCCAATGGGAGGAGGGGCTGATAAGTGATACCGGCTTTGACCGTGTGGCATTGGTTGGAGGGACAGCTTCATATTAAAGTCTCTGTAACCGACCGTTGGATGGTATTTTGGATTTTGTGCAATTTCATTATTTCAGTTTCAGTTTCCGACTCGCTCAACTGGCTCCGGATCAACTGGGTAAGAGTTTGTGAAGATTGCTTATAGCTTGAAAGGATGATTGATTCAATACAGGCACAGGCAGGTCTCATTTATTTTACTATTTTAAATTTTAAATTTTAAATTTTTACAGTTAAAAAATCTCAAAAAATATTATGTTTAATTTTTTTTGTTACAGTTAAAATTTTTTAAAAAAAATGTTATATCTCAAATTTAAAATTTAAATATACTTTGATAAGACCCTAATTAACTTCTTAGGCTGTGGAGCGTCCATGATTATAGACATTGCAACATATTGCTTTTGCCTTTTCTCCTATGCGTTTTGATTTTCTTTTTTTTCCTTTCTATTTTTTCTGTTTTTATTTTTTTGTTTTCCTTTTTCCAACTAAGAAGATTGTTTCAATACTACTTTTTTTGAGATTTTTTTTTTTTTACTGTGTGCTTTGATCAACGAGTGTTATTTTTAGAGTTGAAAGAAAATCAATGTGCATATTGTAAGTAGTATACATATATATTTTACCAAGAAAAAAGTAGCAATCTTTGACTTATTAAAATTTAATTTATATATATATACACATATTCAGAGCAAACGAAATTGATCTAAAGAGTGGCGACCTATGCATTTATTGATCTAAAAACAGTTTTTTTTTTTTTTTTTTTTTGAAATAGGATCTAAAAACAGTATTAATTACATAGTTTTTCTATTATTTGATAACTTGTAAGTGCCATCGGGCGGGCCGAATCATTTTTTTGTTCTTTTTTTTCTTTTTGAAAGTATTTGTGGTTAATTGCAGCATAGAATATGTAAGCCTCTAAAACATAATTGTAAGAGTAGAACTTTCTTAGTAGTATTTTTTTTTTCCTTTTTTCTCTAAGGCAAAAAGAGAATTCTAGTAAAGTAGCCAGATGTCAACTCATATAAAAACTGTTTTTCTTTTTTCTTTTAAGGAAGAATATTAATAGAAATTAGAAATAATTAATTCACGTTGTGTTTTTTTTAGGGAAATTAACTATATTATTTATGTTATAAAGAACTCTTAAAAATACCAGAAAGGTAATTGACCAACTCAAAGTTAGTATTTTGAAACAAAACGGGGAACAAAGTACAACTCAAAGTTGTACTGAAATATTATGCGTTAAGTTCTTTAAAGAGTGGCGCTTGGATCATCTTCTCTCAATATATTTGACATTGTTCTGCCACAATACATGTAACGATGACATAGAACTCGTGATCTTTTTATCTTTCATACAATATTGCACAAATGGATACGACTACTTCATGTAGATACTTCTGGCTTCTTCTAAATCAAATTTTTCATGATGAATACTGTCAATGGTCAACCCGATTTTAAGCGCAATTTACCAAAATTAGAAGCATTTACTTGACCGGATATATACAAAAAGATACACATACGTATAACATATGTGGATGAGAACAAAAATTCAATTAATAACTAGGAAACAAAAAAAAAGTATATCTTATATTATTATTATATATAGATCATTGGAATAGCATAATGGTAATTTCAATCTAATTAACTTCACAGCGTATAGAGTTCAAATCAAAAAGGCAATTTTTATTGTAGGCCTTCTATTTTTACCCTACCAAAATTTTTATCGTTAAATTGACTTTTAGATTAATTTTAAAAATTCTCCCTGAATTATGACCCATGTAACATTTTTCCCATTGAATTTCAAAATGTAACATCCGCTCCCCCCGAACTTTGTTCCATTAACAAATTTGCCTCTTCCGTTACAGAGTGACGAAATTTGCCACGTGTCCATTATTTAGTGAGATTTTAAAGTATAATTACACTTATACCCATCTTCGTTCAGAATTACTAGTAACGGAAGGGGCATTATTGCATCAGTTTATCCAAAATTAGATCTCATTATTTCTCTCAACATGAGACAAAATCCTAACAACATGAGAAGAACTACCGAAGACAAATTGACCCATGCCACCAAAGAGGTTGGAAATTGCAAAGAAATGAGGAGCTAGAGCACCCTATGTTGGCGTGTGAGTCCACGCGTAGCTACCATCAACTATAACCTTGGCATGCACTCCCCCGAAAGAGACGTAGCACCATAGGGATCAAAAAGCCTCCAAGATGCAACTCTTCCAGAGCTCCTGCACTTCTCATGCTAGTGAAACCACCATCGACATTGAGCATCCACCAACAAACGCTACCCTCTCTTAACTCTGTCTTGACGAGGGAAATGAACCCTAAAAGTAATAGAACTACGAAAGACAACACGTTGAGAAGAACAGTCAAAAAATTGGTGGCCCCCTCCTCCACTTCGCCAAAACCCAACCCAACCACGAGCTGTGCTTGCCTCTAGATTCGTCATCATGAAATGTTTTTGGAACAAATCTTAATTTTTTTAATAACCTGATAAATTAATGTATTTTAATTCCTTTTTTAATAACGTGGGGTTTTTGCAAGATATTTTAACCCTCCTTAGACGGGTTAAATAATTAACATGTGGTGAATTCCGTCACTCAGTGTATCGGAAGA
>NW_010367552.1:122076-155518 GCF_000414095.1 Morus notabilis
AGAGCGGATGTTACGTTTTGAAATTCGGAGGACAAAGTGTTACAGGGATCATAGTTCAGGGAGAATTTTTGAAATTAATCCTTAACCTTTCAACGGTTATAGTCTGGAGTGTTCACTTTAGAAATTTGATGAAAAAAATTATAAAAAAGAATAAAAGATATGAGACAAGGTGGTGTATATGTATAGCACATGAGTAAAAAGAATAAAATTAACACTGAGGGAATAAACAGAAACCAGCTGAGCTTAACCTCTATCTACTGTCTAAAAGCTACAAGCTGACCTCTCAAAACTCCCCCTTCTAGTACAGTACATTATAGTAAAATCATGATCATACAAAAAACCTAACAAAAACAAAATGATTGTTAGGGTTTTTCAAAATCTCCTAGGAGAACCCGGGGACCTGTTCTAGTGTAATATCCCTCTTGTAAATATTCTCCTTTTGCCTTTTCTTTTCCTTTTATTATTGTTATTTTTTTTTTTTTTACCAGTGCCAAAAAACCACTATCATATTCATATTATTCATGCCTGGTGAACCAAGTCCTTTGAGTCCACAAAAGTTCCATGAAAACCGTACGGCACCCTAGAAGGGAGCTTCACGGATGCCTCCAACTCCAAATCCACAGCGTTCACAATCTGCATCTCCGATTTCCCCGTCCTCTCGTCGTGAACGAACGCCATGACGTGACCGTCGTCTTCCTTCTCCGAATTCGGATCCCTAGGGAGAAAGAACGGCTCCCCGCCATATCTCCGGTTGCCGTAAAAGTACTTCCTTACCTCTCCGGTGCGAAGATCGACCTTCGCGAAGCCAGAGACCTTCGGCCACGGCTCGGCAATGGCGAGATAGGCGAACCGTGTTTTCCGCCCGAGCCGGTTTCGGTTCACCATCCCGGCCTCCAAATTCACCTGCTCCGATTCTTCCGAGATAATGGGGCGGCGCGTGGACTCTCCAGTCCTCAAATTAAGCCTAATTTCCGACAAAACGCTCTTAAGGCTCTCATCGCATTCGTTGAAGATCGAGTCGGCAGGTGTCATGCACGACCCGATCACCACCACCTCCTCCGTCTCTGGCTCCTCCCAAGCATTCCATAAATGAAAGCAAAAAGTATCCGGCGATTCGACCCACAGAATATCCGAAGCGTTCTGCGAATTCTTCGGCAAAATCCCGAACCGTGACTTCTTCTTGGAATCGTAAATCACCGGAGAACCGCCTCTCACCATCTCCTCCAACTTGAACACCACTTGCTGATCGGGAATCACGACAAAATTCTCGGTAATCGCGAAGTCGTGCATCATTGTTGGAACATCAAGAGGAATCTCCACGTCGGGAGATTTATCCCCATTGGGAGAGAATTTGAAGTACTTCAAGTACGGCTTCAAAACGACGTCGTAGCTCAGAGAAAAGAGCTCGCCGGAAACAGGGTCGACCTTCGGGTGAGCGATCATGGTGGATTTAAGCTGGTCGTTGAAATCGTAACGGCCGACTGTTTCGAGGTCGCCGGAATCCGTTATCCGTACCTGGTACGGAATGTCGTCCTCCGACATGGCTAGCAAGCGGCCATTAAAGTAGACCAGACCGGCGTTGGCGACGCCGGTTCCCTGGCTGTGGTCGAGAAGACCAAAAAGCCCTCGGGCGTAGAACAGGAGAAGACGGGCAATACCGGAATGTCCGTGGAGCTCGCCGATCGCTTTGGGGAAAACCGGCCGGCCAAGCTCTCTTTCCTGAACCAGCCGTTGGGTTTCCGTGAACCGGCAAGCATAGCTGGCCGAGCCGGCGTTAATTTTAACGGCGTGGACCATACCGTCGCCGTCAAAGAAGTGGTGACCGGCAACCGGCTCGAAGAGTGGGTTGGCGCCGTTTCGGAGATAGACGCCGTTAATGCAGTCGGGGATTGTGCCAGTCACGGGTAAGTTATGGTGAACGGGCTGTTCGGGGACGGGAGCGAAGTTTCCAGAGATTTGAACACGTGGATCGGCCGTTTTAGGGAGAGGGTGTAGGCGCTCGCGTGAGATCAACGCGGTCTCGGCCGCGTCGAGTGCCATGGCGGCGGCTCTCTGTAGGAAGTTCCACTGTGGGGGTTGGTGGTGGTGAGTTTTCTTGGGCTCTTTCGTAATTACCGGCTGATTGTAGGGTTGTTTGGGGAAATGAAGTACAGAAGGAGAGTGAAGAGCGCAGCGAGTAGTACTACTAGTACTATTGGGCTTGTTCTTGACGGAGATGGTGGACTTTGATGAGAAGCCCAAGTCCGTTAATGATGAAGATGAGGAAGGGGGAGAAGAGTGTGTCAATTGGACTCCAACCCAACTGCTGGAGTTGGGTGCCAAAAAAGAGGAAGCCATGGTTGGGTTGTGAAGAGTGTTTCAGCCTTTGTGAGAAATGTTTCTTTTTGTTTGACTCCTTAAAATGAGAAGAGAGAGAGTCTGAGTTTTGGAGAGAAAGAGGGAGAGGAAATGGGGTATAAATAGAGTTGGGAGAGGGTGGTGAAAAGAAGTGTTTGTTTTTAGAAAGGAGGTCCACCTCAGACACCTAAGAGAAGACCACGTGGTGGATTTGTGGAAAGGGAACTTGGGGGGATTATTGACATATACAAAATTCAATGAGCCGGAAGGCCCTCCTAAATTTATGTACATCGGTTGTGGCAGACATACATACATAACATATAGTAACATACCATTCTTTGTCTCTACGATAATCATACTCTTTCCATAATGTATGTTAATCCTAAATGTTCCATCCGGTTAAAATTATATTAAAAAAAATATAAAAAACCTTATGCAAATTTTAAATGTTCGATTCGGTTAAAATCATATTAAAAAAATAAAAACGTGATGCATATTTTAAATATTTGATCCGGTTAAAATCATATTAAAAAAATATAAAAACGAGATGCAGATTTTAACAGTTGAAAATAAATTTTTTTTTTCTTCCTAAATATGATTAGAGATTAGAATTAGGGAAAGGGGGGTCCTAGAATTAGGGACCAATGAGTGGCTAAAGAAATGGAGGGAGAGATAGCGTGTGTTTGACATACTAAAGAAAAGGAGGATGAAAATAACGTATTAGTGAGGCACACTCTAATTGGTGGGGTTTATTATTAATCCATGCTCTCCGCGTTCGTCCCTCTTCTGTCTTTCAATTCATTTCATGGGAGTGAGATCAGTGATCACCCCACCCACGTGGCCGTCTTCTACTGTCTTTCAACCACGAAATCTTGGTCACGTCACTTGCCCCACACGCTCTCCCTCCTACACACATACCATCCATATACAAACACCAAACTCTCTCTCTCTCTCTCTCTCTCTCTCTCTCTCTCTCTCATATTGTCATCATGCATGGTCCTCATGGACGGACACATGACATGAGTCTCACTGTAAACGGCCCTTTCTAATTTCTATGGGACTATAAAGTGGGCTGTTCTCTATCATCATCCAATACATATGGCCCCACTTATTCTACTACCACATTTCTGACCCCATTACCTAATTTGTATAAATTTCGGTTTAAGTAGCCCATCACTTGATTAATTAACTAAATTATTATTAGCTTCTCTTCGTCCGTAAAGTTATTGTTTGTTCCAATCATGTCAAATTGTCAATTGTCCTTGTATCTATTATCCCATATCTAGTCATGATCAGAGCTACCTATTAGAATCTAGTCATCTTGAACAATACTAATTAGCAGACTTCCAAACTACTAATATTCAAGATTAAAATTACAGTCGCCAATTACCTGAGCTATATCTATACATACCATTGTTGTTTTCTTTGTTGAAAAGTATGTATATCATGTTCAAATTCTTAAGTTGTTACAAAGTTGTGACATCAGCTTGTGAATATAGTACTAATCATATGAAATTTAGTTTGCACCAGGATTAATGAGCACTCTCAAAAAATGAATTAATTAAACTCTCCAACATCTATTTGTTTATATTACGATCATGCCATTAGTATGAAGCACTCATTTGTTAAACTATCAACTAATTAATAGTGGGGGCTTATCTATAATATGCATAGATATTAATATAATTGATGACCTATGGAGTAATATTTCAGTCTATTACATCAAGAATGACAATAATCCAAGCAAAAAAAAAAAAAAAGAAAAAAACAATCAAATAAAACATTTTGATGCGTAGAAAAAGATAAAACTCCAATGAACGTCTTAGTTGGAGGTCCCCCATCAAGTGATCAATCTACGCAAAAGAAGAAGAATTTAATTGCATATTTGTTGCAGTCACTATGAAAGATGATGGCATTAATGCCCGTTGTGGGAATGTGAGGATAATGGAGTGTGCCATTTTGTATTGTAGTGACTAAATCCTGTTTGGTTTTTGGTTCCGGTCCTTAATCAAAGGAATTGGAGGCATTGTCAAGGACCACCCCAAGACAAAGAAGGATGAAAATGATGGATATGGCCATGGTGGTATATATCTTTGTCTCTTCCATTCACCTTTCTAATTGGGATTTAATGTTCACGGTTGGAGAGAATATCTAAAGTGTACTAGAGAATATTGAATAATGCTATCTCTTGATTAGAATTAATTATATATATGTATATATTCTTTTGGCTTTATTACTTTGTTCTTCTTCATGGTTTCTCATAACAAAAGCGAAAAAGAAACGGGGGAAAAAAATCATCACCAAGGGAATAACATAAACAAGTGAGATATTTTTTGTTCCTCAACTTTCAGTATAGGTTTTTTTTTTTTTTTTTTTCTAAAATAAATAATGAAAGAGAATCCATCTCACACTCAAATATATCAGCTAAGGAAAAAAAAATACATAAATTTAAAGAAACTATACTACGTCATTGTTGAAACTAAAATTGTAGACTAGTGTTGATAAAAGAATTGATCATAGGTTGGTATCTTACTCAGTTTTCAACAAGGAGTGATAAAAGATGAAAAATGGATAGGATATAAACACAGATAAGACCATAGCTTGCTCAACGTCCTACCTTAAAAAGACTCACTATTTTGTTTCATGAGTTTCACGTGAAAATCTTCATAGGATCTAAAGAGGAAGGAAAAAGATGATTTTTATGTTGAAAAGTACCCGGTAGGCTTCCCCGAAAAATCAAAAATAATATATATATATATATATATATATAAAGAAGAAAGGCAAGAAAAAAATTAAAGAAAAGCTTAAAGCGCGCGATTCATTTTTAAAAAAGCTCCATTTTAGAAATATCTTTGTTGTGTACTCGGTTCATTGCAAGTGAGAATTGGGTGTGTCAAGATAAAACAGCATTGTATACAATCTGTTTTTTGTTGTCACCTTTTGTTAGCAAATCTCTTAAATGAAGATCATATCTGCCTTAAACAAATCAAACTGTCCGTATGGCTATCTTCCGCCAATAAGAGTCCAACATATGGGCATCTATATGGGCCCCCCTTCTATACCTCTCTTCTGTATATTATTTTAAATTAATCTATAAATTAACTTAAACATTCTAGTGTCATGGAATTGTCACGGATGACTCTAGAACAACACTGAGTGTTATTAATGTGTTAATTAACTTCCAATTTATAGTTTTTCTTTGGAATAGATAGTGTCAAATGCTCTTTTTGTTTTTAAAATGTTTCCTAGCGTTGCTCTCTGTTCACTTTAGAATAATCTCACATCCCTTTTATTTCCCGATGAATCCATGTGTCCTTTGCTTAAAGGTTTATGTGCTTAATTTGTAATATATATATACACATATATAGCGAGAGAGAGAGAGAGAGAGAGAGAGAGAGAGAGAGAGAGAATACTTTGTTGACAAATATAAGCAACTGAGCATTAACACCCAACTTCCTCAATCGGCCACTACTATTGTGCGCACCATGGCAACGATGAAAGCATATAGAAAAGGAATAACATATATATAAGAATACTAATGTTTGATCGTTAATTAATTTAATTGATAATAAAAATCTCGTGATACATTCTCAAACTCTATTGAATACGTGGGAAGGATCGATGTCTAGAATTGTATATATCCCCATCAATTTTTAACATGTTAACAGATCCATGATAGCAGTAAATTATCAATCTAAATTCCAATTTAGTTATACATATATAGTTTCTTGTTTGTAAAATGCCAACTATAATTTTGCTATTAAATAAAACTATGTGTTGTGTACTTCAATCTTGAAAGTGATGATCATTTAGCAAACTAGCTAGCTATCATGTATAGGGGTTGTAAAATCAATCGATAAAAAAGTTTTGGATATAATGAAGCATATAAGATAGTGCACAAAAAGTTAATAATGTGACTTCCTACCAGTTAGCTAGCCATGTGCTAGCGAGTACACAAAGTGGCCCCCAAGCTAGCTTGTTAGCCACCCAAATCAGCCCCTCTTTGGTCCAACTTCTAATTTATAAAAACCATTACATGAGCTGTCAACTTAAACTATATTGTGTAAAATCTAGTTTGGTTCAAGTTTAAAGATCTTTGAGAGTTGTAGGATTATACATGAAACTAATATATTTATATATACGTCTCAGCACATGCATGCAATATTCTCCCTATCAATCCACTAGATTATACGCACATATAAATATTACACATATATGTATATATATATATATGTGTGTGTGCATATATATATATATATATATATGTTAATTGATATGTACTTGCATATTATGCAAATGGTTCTAGTATATAAACATATACGCATATGATTATTCTATCTTTGATGCTGTAAAGAGAAAATGCCATGCAATGAGATTGATATGCCAATTATACGACGCATATTTTTAATGTACATAATATTATTCAGATTGGTATATTGTAATATGATGCATCTTTTTAATTTAATTATATCTCATAGCGGCATGTAGGAGGTTGGCCTTTCGAGATATTCACTTAATTAACATCTTATCCTATAAGTTGTTCACTAATTCATTCTCAGTAGTTGGTCGTTCCAAATTTAAAGATAGCCAAATTCTGGAAGAACACGATCTTGAAGTTTTTTTATTACCTAGAGCTGCATACTGAATTATAATAACTATATTAGTAAAAAAAAATATTAATTAAGAGTAAAAGGTTAAAGTCCAAAAGCATACAAGATAAGATTAATAATTTTCTCCTATAAATTACTAGCAAAAAAAAAAAAAAAAGGTACATGTCTACAATAATTACTAGTAAACATGCAGCGTACATCTTCTAATAAAAATTACAGTTTCATGGCATCCTGCCCTAAAGCCAAGTTAATATTATAAGAAACGATAGAAATTATTTGTAGAATTTCATAGCATTAATGTCACAAAAAGCGTTTTGCAATCAATTGCCGATCCACACTTAATCTGCTATGTTGTTCCGAATCTTTTGTGTCTAGTCTATTCGTTGTGCGCCCTAATAATACTTGATCAAATCATCTAAATATAAGTATTTGGCCGCACGATAAATACAAAGTGCTAAAATTTTGTAGGTAATTAAATGAGTTGTTAAAATAGTATCGAGTACTGTAAATGAGTTAAAAAAATGGAACAATAAATTTAAGTCCATATTTTATATATATATATATATATATATTATATTAGCGGGGCATTAATTCTAATACCTAATCATCTCACTGACTCTTTGTATAATGTATGTATACCGTACTTGTATATTACCCTAATTCTTCTTGTAATTCTATTTACTCTATTTTATTTTTTACACGCATGTGTTTGTTAATGCGTTCATTTTATTAAAATGAATGCTTCATTTTCCTTGGTTGTTTTTAGTGGTGCATGCTTTTCGCATAAAAAAATAATAGGATTTCTCATGTGAATTAAAAGTTGGGATAAATTATAAGCTCGTGATCCACAAGGTCGGACAAATCACATGGTTAGCAACCAGATATTATATATATCACATACACACATAAATGTATGCATAATGTATATATATGTTTATATATATATATATATATATATTCAACGAATTAACGCTTTAAAGCTAGCAAAGTGAAAGTGATTGTGGCAAAAGCGAGAAGTTGGTTATTGTGGCAGTTAATATCCGCACTTATATATATTGGCACATGGATTCCACAAATATGAGAACATGGAAAATATCTCCACAAGATGGTAAGTAATACAATTATGTGTAAATAGGTATTTTAAATGACATCCTTCCTTTCTGAGCAGCGTCGCCGCAGCGCCCCGCAGGCATTCTTATAAACATAAATATAATTATATATATGTATAATACATATATATATATATATATGTATATATGAATGAAGATGGTATCGTGCGGTGGCTAGCTAATTTCTACGATAAGGATAGCTAGTCTTTGAAATTTGAATTAAACTAATTTGTAATTCATTATTCCTTAAGAATTGGATATGTTAATGTAACTTAAATTCAAGTTTCCTATTTATTCTTTAACCATAATCACAGGAATTGTTAGATAGATGTTAATCTTTCCATTTGTCTAATTCGTTATCAATATAGTTGTATAGACAATAATCTCCCTGAATTAAACTTTTAGTTGCAAGGGTGTGGTCCAATTCTTTTAATTTCATTTAAATTTAAACAGAATCACATGACATATTCATCAAGGACAAAAGTGAAGAATCAAGTAATTTTAAAAACTAATTAATCTCTTAATTGTTCTTTTCCAATACCAAAATCTATCTAAAGAAACCTTGAAATGCAAAATAGAAGCAACCTCCATTGATGTAGTTGGTAGTTGGAGTGAGGACTTGGGGGGCTCATGACGTCGTCGGAGGGTGGGGAGATTTGTCGGCACGAGGGGGAGGGGATCACCGCTGCAATAAAAAGATTAATTCTTGGAGAGTTTTGTCCATTAAATTGGATCAGTTATCAAAATGGTACACACAGTTTGATAAATTATATTAAAATGAAGAATTTATTCCTAAATTACAAATTCTGTAAATATTGTTGGCTAATACATTATTCCAATTATATTGACATTTTCCCTACCAAAAAAAAAAGAAAACTATATTGGCATCTTCCATATGAATTAGTAGTAAGTAATAACGAATAGTTAAGGCTACAATATCAGGCTTGTTCCCCAAAAAAAAAAAGGTTCAAAGCTTGTTCTATTTTATTTTTTCTTTTTGCTTTTTCTGAAATGTGATTTATAATTTAGTACTTTCTCAAATATATATATATATATATGTATATATATTATAGAGAAATCTGATTAATAGAATGAATTGACGAATTAAATGAACATGGATGTTAAGAATATATATACTCTAGATTCCTGTTGTGTGGAATAAACGGCAATACAAACAAATTGATAAATAGGAATAGATTGCAGTGAGAGAACTTATACTTAAGAAATAAAAATTAGGGACAAACCCACCTATACAAAGATTTAGTGCGTTGATGTTAGGCCAATTAACTAATTAGTGTAACAATGAGCTTCACACACACGCGCGCGCACACACACAGCGCGCGCACGCGCACAGCGCGCGCGCACACACACACGAAAATTTAAGAGAGAGAGAGAGACCTTAATTAATCAAGTGTTCTATTTCATAAACCTTCGGGTACACATGATGGCACATGTCACATGTGCGTTGGGCAAATTATAATTATCCGAGGATAATCTCCTGGGGGGTTACTAATTCCAATTACAAGAGTTTTTCAGTAGCTATTTTCAAATATTAAGTAATTATCACTTAATTCTTATGAGAGAAGATCTATGTTAATTTTTGCATGCCTTAGGGAGAAAATATCCCTCAAATCAGAGCATCACTTGATCATTATTATTATTCTTCTTGTTGTTGTTGTTATTAATTTTGAGGAGAGAGCTGTTCACTTGATTAGATCATGTATCTATTAAAATCACAATCGCTACATGTGTGTGTGTATATATATATATATATATATATATTAAGGGCAATCGTTACATATTAATTTTCTTCTAGTTACTCAATAGTATTTTGCCAAACCATTTGTGTCATGGTATACCTGTTTTACCTGTACCATAGAGAGCCAAAGCTATATATATATATATATATATGTTAGTTTTAATAGTTATTTTAATATTTCTTTCATCGGTTGTTATTATGTTTTAACTGTGTGATATTGATCATACAGTTGTAATAAATTTGGTAGTTGATAAACAAAATGTATGATAATTAATAAAATTAGATTCTTAGCACCACATTATCAAATTTTAAAATTTGATGGATAGTGACCGATAAAAATGTAACCATTTAAAACTCTTATATATATATATATATTGTTTTTGCTTTAATTTCTTGCTGACCGATCGAGCTAAAGCTCAATCAAATTAAAATATGTTTTTATAACTAGGCAATGTACTAATATAAGTTTAAATTAGGTACATATATGTGTGTACAGTGTATATAAACAAAGACATAATCAGCTCCCACTCCTATTAATTTCTTCATATATAGCTCGGCAGGTAAGATTAAGCAAATCCGAATTTTAGGTATGTGGAGACAAAATGTTCAGTCAAGAGCCCCTTTTTCAAACTTTATTCGTTCATTTTCTTTTTGCATTTTTCCTTCTTTCTTTCTTCTTCTTCTTCTTTCTTTTTTGTGTTAACAAAAGCCAAAACCTTATATAATATTTAAGTAATATTGTAGGTGTATTGGGACGCAAATCATATGGTCTCTTCTAATATTATCTATCAATATAATACCTACACAAATTTGGGTCCAAGCAAGGAAAATGGGGAAAAATAATATATGGAACTAATCTAGGAGATTTCCCAACTGATCCGACTGACCAGAATAAACGACAAACTGCCAAAGACTCGCCCAACCCTAGCATCCAATTAAGTTATAATTTGCTAGTGCCCTAGAGATAACCATGTTTTCCATCTTTTAAAAAGAGAAAAAGTAAATAGATCAGATCATATATGATGCACTTCAAAGGGTTCTTATGGGGTTTTTAATTCATCTATTTTTTTTATTTAAAAAAAATTATTTCTCTTCCTATATATAGATCAGATCATATATGATGTACTTTAAAAATTTATGACGATAATATAATTATTTACGATGACATTACATTATCACAAATAAGTTTTTTTATTGTAGTGAGATAATATGCGTGCATGCACTAAGACGAAAAAGGTGGTCAAATTATTTCTAGAAAATCAACAGCATCTATTAATGTGGGGGAGGGGGAACCCTTAGAATTAGGTATATGTGAACTGATTATTTCAAACGGAGAAGAATCACAAATTTAACAAACGTTAGTCCACTTCCTTAGTCAAAAAGTTGCAATATGTTAGATTCTTAGAGAGAGAGAGGGGGGAGAGAGAGAGAGTCTGACTGTTTTTGGAGGCACATGGTATGCACAATTAATGATATTATATGTGCGAGTGTGTGTGTGTGTGGAACAATATGTGTGTTTTTCGTTGCATACTTGATACCAAAGTAAAGAAGCTTTCACATAGGAGATTGTGGAATTGAGTATTTCGCAAGAAAACTCTCGAGGCTTTTTTTGGTGGCCGGCCATGATTATGTATCACGCAAAAAAAACGTGACAAATCATACTAAAGTTTTCCTTTGAGTACAATACAAGTTCTAGTAATCGTGAACTACATATATATGGTGGATCTCTCTCTAAATGTAGTAGTTGTGTTCGAGCAAATCACGCAAAAAAAAAGAAGAAAAAAAAAAAAGAAGAAAGAATAAGAAAACGAAGACTAAGATCTGCACGTTATTCCTTAAAAGACGTAGTTATGTAATTTTCCCTCGTTGAAATCCCCAAGGTCTTTCTTTGTTATTACTATAAAAAGAAGCTTTTTGGTTTGTCTTCAATGTTGATATGATCGTGTTTTCTTTGATTATTGTCGTTGAGTTTTTTTATTTATTTATTTTCTTCTTTTTTTTTTCAATTTTTGTTTTTTTGGTCCGTCCTAGTGCATGAACCAGATCAATGGCATCTTAGATTTGGAAACATCTATCTTAGCCTAATTGATTTGCTTTTCAATTTAAAGTGATCCACCAATTTACATATATTAATTAATTGAGCATGGAAGATACATCTAATTACTAGTCAAACTCTTTGTCTATTTATATACACACGCCCATATAATTCGTTTATATGTTTGTCTGGCCAAATAAATATAGTACTCACGTTCATCTTTTTTTTTTCTTTTAAGATTTTTATTTTTGAAATAATGACAGAATAACTAGTATTAGAATTCATAAAAGCATCTCAACATTAAATAGTGATTATATTTTGCTGAAAATCTAGAAATATATAATTACAATAATACTGAAATCTTGTGTAGATCCCTTTGTCCTCTGATTAATCTAGATAATTTAATATATATATATATAGCCGACTTTTCCTTTTTCTATTTTTGTCATGATGAGGAATTGGAAGGTATATTCTTCTTTTATGAATGAAATTGAAAGGTATATTCAAAGTTTGGTATATCAAGCTTTCTTTAATTTCTCAAAAAAAAAAAAAAAAAATTGTTAGACCATCTCCAATGTATATACCAATATTATGTATACTACATATTCAATATGTAATTATATTTTGTACCCAATACATAATATTATTTTAAATGTCATACTTTTTATAATATTTATTAAGAATTCTAAGCTGTACTCTTTTAAGTTTTAAAAGAATTTTAATTTTTTAATTTTTGTAATTATTAAATGAAAAAAGTTAACACAATGTCAAATTATCAAAACCAAATGTCAAAATTGACATATATGTCGATATTAAGTATATATAGTATATGTCAAATTTAGCAGCAAAAATAATAACTCATTTTCTTAACCAAAAATCAAAATTTGATATTAACACATTAATTTAGAACCGCGTTGAAGATGCTATTAGTTTGTGAACATACACGGGATTAATTAAATAACTACTAAGATGTTTGACGTATTTTTCCACTACCATCTGACTATTAATATGCTTTGGAAAACAACTATCTTTTTTCGGATATCAAACATCTAACTTGATCTTGGGTGCTCAATATGTTCATGCATATATCTTTCGAGCCAGAAAGATAAAATTAAACTGGAATTAAGCCGAACGCATTTTCTAATTTTGTTTGTGCTTTAACACGTACGTGGAAACATACAAATTAATTAAAGGACACATATCTATTTCATAAGCAAAAACTTTGTTAAAAATAAAAGAAAACGAAACTTAAAACATAAAAGCCCAAGAATAATAAAGAAAAACAAAACAAAACAAAATGAAGAATAAAACAGCAAAGAAGATATCCGGGAGAAAACTACCGCGATATTTAAAGTAATTAAAAGGAGTTATATATATATATATATATATATATATATATACACGTGTTGATGGAGGGAGGGTTTTAATATAATGGTTTTAATTTTAATATAGTAGGTATGTGTATAAATTGTACTTGCCATCTTTTAAATTAATAATTTTTTACATTTTATTAAGCCAACCATTTATATATATACATGTTAGTGTAATTTTGATTAAAAAAAATGGCTCCCCTACTAATAAATTCCCGCTCCGTAACTGTATATAGGCTCAATTTCTTTAAAATAGCCAATTAAGTGAAAACATGAGCTGAGGATCAATTACATATTCCAACGTGGATCAACAATAAATTGTTGGAAGTTGAACGTAGTGACAACTGACAACTACATCCAAAGTAATTAAAAAGAGATAACAGCTTGCTATACGATCGATATCTAAGTAACTTATAAAAGATAATTATTACTTTGAGGAAAGGATATCGATTCAAAGAAGTAATGAGGCTGAAAATTGTCAACTAACGTATTCGCCTTTTTTAATGAAAGTGATTCGGTATTTGTCCAGAAAAAATTATGCTAAGAATTGTTGAGTTTACGAGAAAAGAATGCAATTTACTCCACGCAAGCAAGTTATATCCTAGCGCTAGCAAAAAGAAGTAGCTCCACAATTTATTACGAGAAAAAAAAAAAAAAAAAAAAAAAAAAAAAAAACCCCTGTACTTCAGTCCATCATTGTAGCCCTTTCCGCACTAAAAGCTAGTGCAGTTGGCCAATAAACGGTGAAGTGGCCCAAGAAAAAAAAAAAAAAAAAAAAAAAAAAAAAAAAAAAAAAAAAAACCTTGATAGTCTGCAGTGAGTTTGCATTCAAGATCGAAATTGAAGCATGGTAAGTAATTTCTTACCAATCTTGATTCCTGCATGCATACGAGCTTCAACGTTTGTTCTGATGAATGCTGTTTTTGATATCATTGTATTTTAAGGAATTAAATTAATTCCATGCCTTTCCAGAAAGAAAAAGAAGAAGAAGCAAAAATATCATTTTGACACTCGGTTTGATTTGGTATATTCATGTTTGGAAAATCTCATAATATATGTACAACGCTATTAAAAAATGGGTGGTTCTATTCATACCCCTTTTTTACTCTTCACACACCCTTTCTAAATACAAACTCACATAATATTAAAAGAATTAAATTTATTTTTTACACACCCCTATCATTTCAAAATTATCCTTAACTATTTTTTATAAAATAATTAATTCTTATCCACTTTAATATTCTTTTCACAGTTTGTTATTTAAATAGTACTATTTCTCTATCCCTTCATATCCTTTTTTTTTTTGTTGAAGTTTTGGGTGTGAAGCCTTTTTTCAAAATAAAAACAAAAAATAAACAAATAGAAGATGAAACGAGAAAAAAAAAATAAATCTAACTTTATAAAAACAACGAAATGGAATACAAAATAAAATGATTAGTCTTTACAAAAAAAAAAAAATCAGTAAATTATATAAATATGAAATGAAAAAAAATACAAAATAAAAATCGTCATAAAACAATAGCAAAGAAATTTAACATTATATCAATTTAACTTTTTGAAATAGTCATTGAAAGGTAAAAATTAGAGGTTTATAAATAAATTTTGAAATGGCAAAATTTTATAATTTAGGATATAAGAGATGGGGTGTGGGAAGAAAGATAAAAACTATATAATTAGTTTTTAATTAAATTTAATTACATAATTAAATGTGTCATAATTGTCCTTTTTTGTCATTGTATGTGAGGGTCTTTTTGTCATAAAAAATTTAAGGTAAATGACTGTGTAGAGAGTAAAAAGGGGTGTGTGAATAGAACCACTCCATTTAAGTAAACTAAATGTCTTTTTTAACATGAAATGACAATTCTACCTTTATAGTCCAGAAACAAAATAAACGTAAGAAAACAATAAATTCCTACAAACATACCATCTAAAAAATAGCTAAACTAAGAAATCGAAACAAAAGCAATTCCAAATCTACATCTCATCATAAACAAAAAATATATCTAACAAATATAAAAGAGCCAAAGCTCTTTTTTATGGCAGTGCCTCCTTTTACCTCTATTTTTCTCTTTCATTTTTTTTTAAATTTTTTTATCTTTATTTTTTTTATTTTTAATCTGTCTTTTATTTATTTTTTGAATTTTTTTACATTTTAATTTTTGTGTGCTTTTTAAAAAAAAATATTTTTTCTCACTTTACTTCTATGAAAGTAATTTTTCGCTGGTATTTCTATTTATTTTTTGTCAATGATTAAAATAATTTTCTTCAAATGTGTCCCTATTTAATTGTATTTTATATAATTCATATCATATCAATAGTTGTATAAATGAATTTCTCATTATTTGATAAATAATAAGCTCTTCTAGTGTCTCTAACACGACAATACATGCAGAACACATTAAAAAACTAGTATATATAAACGTTCTAATAAAAAGAGTCAAAATAACAATTCTATCATTAAACATCTCTAATAAGAAACTAGTATATATAAACGGGTGTAAGGGTATCGGAAGTGATATTAAAATTTTCTAAGCATTAGGGTATCCAATTGAGAAAACGAATTTAACGACAATATACAACAATGATATTTTTCAAGAACAATATAAATAAATAAAACCGTAAGTTTAAATCTTTAGTTCCGCAATATTGTCGAGGTCCAAACAATGGTCAGTACTTGTAATTCATCATTTGATGATCAAATTTCTCAGGAGAAAAGTGCATTGAGAGCTGAATAGTACTACTACTGGTGCCTTGAGTAGTCATCACAAAGATAACAAGTTGGGTACAAAGTACGTTCGTGCTCAATGCTGCTCTTATTGGACGCGACCATTGTGGAACAAGCAAGTTGCGTAAAAAAGTCAACATTATATATCCATGTCAAATGCATATATGTATATGTATATATGTCAAGCAAGTTACTATATGTATATATGTAATCAAACTGGCCTACCATACGTTTTCAAACTGAAATCTACCTACCGTGCTAACAGTACAAAAGCACTATATGTTAATATACGTGGTGTCAAACAACAATGCGTGTCTTGTATAATCCTGTCCACTAAAATGAGATTAATTATCCTCCTCTCCAGGCCACTTGCAGATGACTTTTGCTTTTTTTTTTTTTTAAGATTTGGAGTACTCCACATCATATTTCCCAGCTTTAATAATTTAGTAGTAATATTCCATGCATGTATTTGTTCCATGATCACATTGACATGTATGTGTAGAGGTGGAAATTTGAGTCATGTTTTAAATCATTTTCGTTTTGATTTTGAGTTAATTGTCGTTGAAATCCGTATTGTCACAGCTACTATTAATAGTTTATATTTTAATTTCCTTACAACAATTTAGCTACAGTTTGTATGGTAAATTAGGACATAAATCTTATATATATATATATATATATATATCATTTGAACTGAACCTCATAAAAATTATATACTTCAAAAAGATTTTATCTATCCATTATATTTTTAATATATAAATAACGTTTAATATATAAATTGAGTCAATTCGAGTTAATTTCACGATAATCGTGTTATCCATTTGGGTCGAGTTCGAGGGTGTTATCATGTCGAATTCAAATTACCACCCTAATACGGGGAATATACAGTTGGCAAAAAGATTAGATCAGTTGCCTTGTCCGAATCAATAATATTGAACTTGATCAAGTTATATATGCTTTTCATGGATATTGACGTGAATCAAGGATAGCCTAATATTATTGCTTTATTCGGAACTTTAGAAAGAGAGAGAAAATTCAGTTGACGATTTGAGAAGATAGATTAGTTGCCTTGTCCGAATCAATAATATTGAACTTGATCAAGCTATATATGCTTTTCATGGATATTGACGTGAATCAAGGATAGCCTAATATTATTGCTTTACTCCAATAAATGGAACTTTAGAAAGAGAAAGAAAATTCAGTTGACGATTTGATGTCTCAGGATTTCTAATGTCTCGTTCATTTTATTAATTCGAGTTTTCAGTTTTAAGATCCCTTTCATTTTATCGATTTGAGTTTAGAATTCGAGTTTTGTTACAGTAAAAAACTCTCAGAAACAATCACATCTAACTTTTTTACTACTATAGAAAGTTATCACATAAAATTACATCTCAACTCAAATTAATAATTCAAATTAGTGAACTAAACGGGTCCATAATTAAAAGAGCCAAAAACCTTTTCTTCCCTTCTCTTCACAATGCGTCATGTTACGGTCTCAAATATTTAAATCTTTTTATCTTTTTCTTTTGTCTTTTTTTCCTTTACATATTTCTTAATTTTTTATGTCTTTTCTTTTCCCTCTTTCTTTTTTTAATATAAACACAAGAGGCTTATGTTGATGCGTAAATATATCTTCATTATATAATAAATGAAATACCGTACGCCTCCTATCCGCTAACACGTACGGAACACACATAAACAATAAATTAGTTGAGTTAAAATACTTAAGACTGGTTTAATTTATTAATTTGAATTGAAATGTGACTTTATGTAAAAAAATTTTACTATTAAAAAAATTAAATCTGATTATTTTTAAAAAAAAATTTATTATAATAAAATTTAAATTTTAAATTCAAATTGCTAAAGTAAACAGAGTTTAATTTCTTCAAAATTTCCCAAGTGCGAAAAGAGAAACCCAATAGAAAGCTTGCCATGACAAAGACTAGCGTGATGGGGGTCCATCAAGCGCACCGTTGTAGGCTAAGCCTAATTTCTAGAATAGCCTTTTGGGCTTTTGAACACTGCACACCGGTACTTCTGAGGATGTCAAGCCCTAATCTTCTAGCAAAAAACAATAAAAAGTAATAATAAAAGAAAAAATAGAAAATTTACTAGAAAAGTTTAGATCTTTAATTTTTACTTTTGACAAATATCTTTTTATTAGTATAATTATTTAATTAAAAAGATTATAAATTAAGAGTAAAAAGTAAAAATCTTAACTCATGCACTTTTAAAGAATATTTATCAAAATTACCCAAAATAAAAAGTCAAGCTCGAGTGAACGTCGAGTGAGTTAAGTGGATTTATTCAATTGGGTGGATTTTTAAAATTTTTCAACCCACTCAATCAAATTTGAGTAGGTTAATTTTAAATTTAACCCATATTCCAATCAATTCAAAGTTTAAAATCAACCCACCCAATTAAAATTTATGTTAGTTGGGTGGGTTGAACATAATGAAGAAATAAAAATTAATAAATAAATAAAAATCTAATCATTGACTTAAAATAAGAAATAGCTAACTTTCATTTTAATATTAATCTTATAAAGCTTCAAAATTGTTTCTAAGTTATAAATCAATATAAAAATAAAAAATATGTAAAAGCAAGTTTAAATATGTAAGTTATAAACTAACAAACAAACAATAATAAAAACTCATATAACATAAAACATAATAGATTGTTAAGTAATTAATGCAAAATATAAGACAAATACTATATATTGTGAGGTAGAAAAATATTTATTTATTTATATATATAAATAGATTGAGTTCTGGTTAAGTTGGGTAAAAAAAAACTCAACTCAAACCCAACTAATTAATAGTCGGACTATATGGATTAAGTTGATCTCTTAATCGGATTGGTCATTATAATAAGTTGGGTTGGGTGAGTTAATTAGTTTCGTCGGATTGTCAGATTTTTTTGTTCACCTTTGCCTAAAAGCATAATATGTGAACTTTCAGAGCATTTTCTTATTATTAAAAATGAAAACAGATAAAAAAAAAAAAAAATGTGGCGTGGCGTATGGTTCCAACTTCCAAACAATGAGTTAAAGTGGAGTACTATTTGGATCAAGCAATTAACATTATCCTACTATTTGAGTGATGAAAAGAATAGGAGGGGTTGCTGAGAACTCTGGTCACAACCAAATGATCACTTTCCATAATTAGCTGCCCCTAAAAGAAAAGGAAATTATAGCAAAAAAAAAAAAAAAAAAAAAAAAAAAAAAAAAAAAAAAAAAATTGGTGCAAATCCTTTAGTCGTACTAGACTAGATACGTGAATTTTACAAGAAAAATAAATAATAAAATAAAATTACGATATGTAAGGTCAGTTCAAAGGTGAGACAACAGTTTTAATTTTTATTTTGAGCAAATGCCCCTGCACAGATTGAGTAAAGGCAACATCTGTCGTTCTTAAAAAAAGTACCAAAACTTTTTTTTGTTTTTTTTTTTTTGTAAATAAAATATATACCAACTTACCAACCAATTGATAATACCACACAAGTACGTGCCATAATATATCTTGGAAATATAGGAAGCTTATCTTTATAGAGTAGTATTTGAACATTATAGCAAAGTTTTCCTGCACTAGTACTACGATCACGACACGGGCTTTGAAATGTAGAAGATAATAACGAATAGACTTTACGGTTGAAAATCATCAAGTGGATTTTCCTCTTTCTTTTCTTTTCAGTTGAATGACAGACGAATAGCATGGACCTCGCGTACTAAAATTATGAGGCAAATGCACAAAGACTCTCTCTTTTCTAAATACTATGAGATTCTGTTTTCATTTCTTTTTTCTTTATATATCTTTAAACATTAACTAAAGCGGACTGAATTCTCAAAGAAGACACAAAACCAAAGAGCTAAATTAAAGGGAAAATTTTTCTTAATATAAAGAAATTTAGAAAAACAACCCCCTAAGATGATCAGAACATAAAAAATTTGTGTTTTATTTGAACACTATAAGATCATTTCCGTATCGTCCTCTATTTAACTATCGACTTAAATTAATTGAAAATTTAGAAGAATGGTATAATCAAAAGAGTAATATATATCTATACATAATTAAAAAAGCTAAAAACCTTTTCTTTCCTTCTCTTCACACTGACGCTCTACAATTTTTTTATCCTTTTCTTTTATCTTTTTATTCTTTACGTATTTCTTGATTTTTTTATGTCTTTTCTTTTCCTTCTTTCTTTTTAATATAAACACAAGAGACTTATGTTAATACATAAATATATTCTTCATTATACAGTAAATGAAATACCGTACGCCTCTCACACAATAACACGTGCGAAACACGCATAAACTATAAACTAGTTGGGTTAAAAAACTAACATTAATTTCTCCAGAATTTCCCAAGTGCGGAAAGAGAAACCCATTGATTAGAAGGCTTGCCATGATAAAGACTAGCGTGATGGTGGTCCATCAAGCGTACCGTTGTAGACAAAGCCTAATTTCTAGAACGGAAATAGTAAAAAATAGACCAATATAAAAAGTTTAAGAAAGTATATAGGTTAATTTTTAATTATAAAAATTAATAAGTCATAACTTGTTAAGTTATGGTTCATAATCAGATAAGTTATAGATAAATTTATCAATTTATGGTTCATAACCAGACAAGTTATAGAAAAAAATCGTGAATTATGGACAATAACTTGTTAAGTGGTTCATAGCTAGACAAATTATAGACAAAAACAGTAATTTAACCTATTTATTAACTTATGTAAACTATTAACCTATTAATTTTAATTTATTTCAAGTGTTGACTTATTTTCCTCTTTCTCCCTTTCTAGAATAGTCTTTTGGGCTTTTGAACAGTGACACAAGTACTTCTGAGGAAGTCAAGCCCTAATCTTCTAGCAACAACAATAAAAAATAATAATAAAAGAAAAAACAGCAAATTTATTTTTAAAAATACATGAGTTTAGACTTTTACTCTTTATTCTTAATAAATATCCTTTTATTAGTATAATTATTTAACTAAAAAGGTTATGAATTAAAAATAAATGGTAAAAATTATGACTCATGCACTTTTAAAAGGTATTTGTCAAGATTACTCAAAATAAAAGTCAAACCCGAGTGAACATCGGGTGGGTTAAGTGGATTTATTCGATTGGATGAATTTTTGAGATTTTTCAACCCACTCAATCAAGTTTGAGCAGGTTAATTTCAAATTTAACCCATATTCCAATCAATTCAAAGTTTAAAATCAACCTACCCAATTAAAATTTACGTGAGTTAGGTAGGTTGATTGGATTAAACATAATGAAGAAATAAAAATCTAATCATTGAACTCTAAGAAAGAAAACTAACTTTCATTTTAATATTAATCTCATGAAACTCTAAAATTGTCTCATAAATTATAAACCAGTATAAAAATAAAATATATGTAAAAGCAAGTTCAGATATGTAAGTTGTAAACCAACAAACAAACAATAATATAAACTCATACAACATAAAATATAATAGGTTATCAAGTAATTAATGTAAAATATAAGACAAATACTATATATTACAAGCCAAGAAAATAGTTATTTATATATATAAATAGATTGGGTGGATTCTGATTAAGTTGGGTCAAAAGAACTCAACTCAAATCCAACCAATTAATAATCGAACTGTGTGAATTGGGTTGATCTCTTGATCAGGTTGGTCAAATTCGAATTATAATGGATTGAGTTAGGTGAGTTAATTGGTTTTGTCGGATTGTCAGATTTTTTTGTTCACCTTTGCCTAAAAGCATAATATGTGAACTTTCAGAGCATTTTCTTAGTATTAAAAATGAAAACAGATAAAATAAAAAAATAAAAAATAAAAAAGAATGTGGCGTGGCGTATGGTTCCAACTTCCAAACAAGGAGTTAAAGTGGAGTACTACTTGGATCAAGCAATTAACATTATCCTACTATTTGAGTGATGAAAAGAATAGGAGGGGTTGCTGAGAACTCTAGTCACAACCAAAGTGATCACTTTCCATAATTAGCTGCCCCTAAAAGAAAAGGAAATTATAGCCAAAAAAAAAAAAAAAAACTTGTGCAAATCCTTTAGTCGTACTAGACTAGATACGTGAATTTTACAAGAAAAATAAATAATAAAATAAAGTTGCGATTTATAGGGTTGGCTCAAAAATGAAACAGTTAAGGTAAGAGTCTTAAGCCCTCACTTTGAGTAAAAGTCTCTGCACAGATTGATTTATAGGGTCGGTTCAAAAATGAAACAGCTAAGGTAAGAGTCTTAAGCCCTCACTTTGAGTAAAAGTCTCTGCACAGATTGAGTATTGCCTATATCGTATATATCATAATTAAAAGTATTTGTCTTAATAATATTATGTAGGCGTGTTTTAGTAAACCTTCTTTTTAGTATGAAAAAAACTATTAGCTATGCTCATTTTAGTAGCTTATTATTTTGTATTATTGAAATTGACTTCTAAACAGTACAAAAATCCCATACAAAAAGATTCATGATGAAGATGAAGATGAGATGAAGATGAAGATGAAGATGAAGATGAAGATGAAGATGAAGAAGATGATATTGGTATAACGTCTTAAATTCGATTCAAACTTCTCTCCTCATTATCTTCCCATGTTTTTGACAAGAGTGGTTCTAGTTGCATACCCATTTTTACTCTTCAGTCTTCATACCCCCTCACCTTTAGGAACCAAAACTTATTATTTTCAATAAAATATTTAGTATTTCACATTTCTCAGCTAATTCTTATATTTTTCCTCTAACACCTATTTTTCATTCATTTCTAATATGTCATCTACATACACACACACACAAAAAAAAAAAAAAAAAAAAAAAAAAATCAGTAGAATTTTGCAAGAAAAATAATGCTTGAAGAATAATTTTATATATAAACATTTTACTGGTGGAAGTCAAATGTTTTTTCGTTCTTGTTATTATACAGACCTAATTTGAAATTTTTGTCTAAGGCCTCATATTGTCTTGAGCTGTGTGGGCTTTGAGGCAAAACTTGTGTTTACTAAACACTATGTTGGGAGTTAGGGGGAAAAAAAATTATGTGCGTGTTTGGAATCCATTTTAAAAACACGTTTCACGTTTTTTTTAGGAAAAAAATGAAAATGCTCTAAAGATTGCATTTGACACCGCATAGTATGAAAAATAAAAATAAAAACGTTTTCTTCTTTCTCCCAAAATTTCAAAAAATTCTGAAAATGATTTGTATTCGGTTTCCTTTTCCCATTTTCATTTTTTTCAGTCTTATTCTCATGTTGCAATATGTGACGTAAGGTGCAGGTGAGAGATGTAATGAAGATGCAAGATGAGCTCTACTCACCCATACAGCTTTGTGTATCTCAGTATATTTAAAAGATGGTTGTAATTGAATTTTTGCGTTTCTTTTCTTTAGAAATCAAAAGCCAATCGTATTTGAATTTTTTTCACTAATCATTCACTAAGTAATCTTATTTGTAATTATTTACTAATTATTTGTAACGTACTTAAAAAAAAAAATGCTTTGTAGTTGACATGCTTAGAAGAAATATTTTATTGCTAATGCTAATTACTATGTTCTTATATATAAATTAACTAATAATATGTGTGTATGGTAATTGGTATTCTAATTGTTTACTATTTAAGTATGCCAAGACAACTGATAAGTAGTAACTATAAAATATTTACATATAGCATATATGTATATATTATATTAATTATTAGTGTATTGATTGGGGAGTTTATTAATTAATTAACTGATATATTACTTAAAGTACTATTATATGCTTTTACAAATGTAAAACCAAACAAAGTTTCAGTTTTTTCTTATATTGAAAACAATATCTGAATAAAACTATCAAATGCATTTTCAGAAATGATTTATGTCTGAGATTGAAAATGTTTTCATTTCTATTTTTATATACAAAATAAAATCATTTTAAAACGTGTTCCAAACGCGCCTTATATGTTGGCAGTGCCAGAAAGAGAAAACAGGAGAAAGATGAAAGATAGGAGGGTGAGAACATGGGTAAGGGAACAATTACTATTTTACCTACTTATTTGTAATATTCAGTTTGAAAACGAAGTCAAATAGGTAATATTATATCTCTTGTTGTTTAAATGTGATAATTTTTCTCCTAAAATCCCTACTTGTGGATATGGATTAAACATAGTGAGTCTAACTTGCATTATTTTCCCTTAAACATAAAATAAAACTACTACTTATGATGCATTAATTATGGGGTCTTTATTATTAGAATTGTAGACAAATTTATTAAGGAGTATACGATCCGATTACCTTCCTAGAGTAACTTAGGACAGTGCCGGCTCCACTTCAAGGCCATTTAGACAATGGTTTAAGGCCTCACATTCAAATAAGACCCGATATCTAGTGCATCATTTACTCACTACTAATTTCTCACATTAATACATTAATTATGGATTAAACATAGTGAGTCTAACTTGCATTATTTTCTCTCAATAGGCCATTTCTCACATTCAAAAAGACACTAGAAAACTACTTATGTATAAAAATTTATTGTAATTTTATACGTTACTAGTAATAAAGATATATATATTGATTTTTATATGTAAACCTTTTTTCCTCATTTAAAGATTTTGCTTAGAAAAAAAGAGATAAATACCTCCTTAAACTATATAGGTCTGAATTTTCACCCTTTAATTTTGGATATTAATCAAGAGTAGAAAATAAAAATTCAGATCTATCCCCTCTAAACATTACAAGAATAATCATTTTAAGAGACCAAACTTTTTTATACCAAAAAATTTTTAGTAGCAAAAAACACACATTTTGTTACCAAACTTTGGTAGCTAAAATTATCAAGGCTTTAGTTACCAAATTTGGTAGTAAAAATAACACAATCCGCTATCAAATATAATTTGGTAACAAATAACATGGCGGGAAATGAAATTTGGTTCCCGCCAATAGTTTTTTGCTACCAAAATAATATTTGGTAACAAAAGCATAAGATTCTGCCACCAAAATTTGATAGCAAAGTATTACTTTTTTACTACCAAACATGTTTTGGTAACAAAATGTTGTCGGGAAGTAAAAGTTTTTCCCGCATGAGGTATTTGCTACCGAATTATTTTTGGTAGCAAAACATATAAAATTTGCTAACAATTGTTAGAAGCAAAATATAACTATCTGCCACTAAAATTTGGTAGCGAAAAGTCAAGTTTTTGCTACCAAATTTTGGTAGCAGCAAACAAGATTTTGCTACCAAATTCATATTTTGGTTGCAAAAAGATGTTTTTTGCTACCAAAAGTTGTGTTTGGTAGCAAATTATATAAAAACTTTAAAATTTATATTTTGTGCTTGTATTGTTCTTTTTTTAGTTTTCCATGAATATGTCCTATATTATGTTTCAACAATCATCCTAGTATATTTTGTATAACAATTATTTGATAATTTAGTTATTTTGTGTAGGTGTAACAAGAGACATATTCATGTATATACATATGTGATCTTGTTAATTAAGTATATATTCCACATAGAGTAGTATATAATCTCGCTATTTGATTGATTTTTAACTTTGAATAATGTATTTCATTTTTAAAACTATATTTTTTTGTTATAATGCTATTAAAACAATGATTCTAAAATAATTTTTGTCATTAAAATGTTATTTTTTTTTAATTTTTAATATATGTCTTTATGGTACTAAATTCAAATTTGGTAGCAAAAAATATACTTTAAGCTACCAAAACAATGTTTGGTAACAAAAAACATAAGTTTCTCGTACCAAATTTTGACAGCAGAAAATATGATTCTGCTACCAAATTCATAGTTTGGGGACAAAAATACATTTTTTACTACCAAAGTTGTGTTTGGTAGCAAATCATATAAAAACTTTAAAACTTACATTTTGTGCATGTATTTTTTTTTTTGTTTTCCATAAATATGTCCTATATTAAGTTTTAACAATTATCCTAGTATATTTTGTATAGCAATTATTTGATAATTTAATTATTTTGTGTAAGTGTAACAAGAGACATGTTCATGTGTATATATATATGTGATCTTGTCAATTAAGTATATGTTCCATATAGAGTAATATATAATCTTGCTATTTGATTACCTTTTAACATAGAATAATGTATTTCAATTTCAAAACTATATTTTTTGTTATAATGTTATTAGAACAATGATTCTAAAATAAATTTTGTCATTAAAATGTTATTTTTTTTTAATTTTTAATATACGTCTTTCTAGTACCAAATTCAAATTTGGTAGCAAAAAATATGCTTTCAGCTAACAAAACAATGTTTGGTAACAAAAAACATAAGTTTCTGGTACCAAATTTTGGTAGTAGAAATATGAGTCTGCTACCAAATTCATATTTTGGTGACAAAAAGGCATTTTTGGCTACCAAAAGTTGTGTTCGGTAGCAAATCATATAAAAACTTTAAAATTTATATTTTGTGCTTGTATCTTTTTTATTTAGTTTTCCATAAATATGTCATATATTAACTTTTAACAATCATCCTAGTATATATTGTATAACAATTATTTAATTATTTAGTTCTTTTGTGTATGTGTAACAAGGAACATGTTCATGTGTATATATATATGATATTGTTAGTTCTTTAAAACTTATACTTTTGTGCTTTTATTTTATTTATTTATTTATTTTTGTCTTAGTTTTACATATTCACTTTTGTGCTTTTTATTTTATTTATTTATTTTTTGTCTTAGCTTTTCATGAATATGTCCAATGTTAAGTTTAACAATCATCCTAATATATTTTGTGTAACAAGTATTTGATAATTTAGTTATTTTGTGTAGGTATAATAAGAGACATGTTCGTGCTATATATATATAATATTGTTAATTAAGTAAATGTTCTACATATAGTAGTATATCATCTTACAATTTGATTGCTTTTAACATAGAATAATATATTTCAAATTCAAAACTATATTTTTTGTTATAATGTTACTAGAACAATGAAACTAAAATAATTTGTCATCAAAATGTTTTTTTTTTAACTTTTAATGTGTCTTTCTAGTACCAAATTAAAATATAGTTGCAAAAAATATACTTTCGGATACCAAAATAATGTTTGGTAATGAAAAACATAATTTTTTACTACTAAATTTTAGTAGCAGAAAACATGATTCTGCTGTTAAATTCATATTTTGGTGGCAAAAATGCATTTTTTACTACCAAAAGATGTGTTTGGTAGCAAATCTTATATTTTGTGCTTTTATTTTGTTATTTTAATTTTTCATAAATATGTCTTAAATTAAATTTAATAATAATCTGAGTATATTTTGTATAACAAGTATTTGATAATTTAGTTGCTAAAAAAATTCAAAAAAAAATTTTGATAAATTTTTCAATAGGTAATGTTTTATATATTTATTGATATATATATATATATATATTAGAATTTCATGAAATCTCTTGAAAATGGTTTCCGCCCAAATTCCCAAATTTTCGCTCGCTTAGCCATTCTCTCATTTTTTTCACTCCACCCAGCCTCTCTCTCACTCTCCTTTCTCCACCGCGCCGTTTCTCTCAGACTCTCAGTCCAGACCCACCCTACCTATCCTCACCCTCACCTACCGGCACCGTAGGCACTGCCGCTTCTTCATCTTCTTCTATTCTCTCTGGAGTCTGGATTCTCCACTCTCTCCGTCAGATTCGACCTTGGGAAGGCAGTGGAACAGATCAACAGATTCGGTGCTTGGGGGTTTTGGTTGGTTTTTGCTTATTGTGCTGTCTTTCAGCTACGATATCAAAGAATGCTTTCCTTTCTTCCTCTCTCGTCCATAGGTCAGTGAAAGAAATTTCGCATTTTTTTTTTTATGATTCTGTGTATAAGATGTTGAATTCCATGCTTGTTTTTCTACTTTTTATAAGAAGGGGTTTGCTTTTATTATACTTCATTCATTATGCTTTGTTATGACCGCATGCTGTTTGATGAAATTACCGTTAGAATAGTGGTTATTATTATTTATTTTGATTGCTTTTCCTGAGCAAATTACCCAAGGTGCTTGTCTGTGGATTGTATTCTTTATTTAATTGTAATTTGATCAATTGGGTTTGTTTTGATTCGTATCTAAATGGGTGCAAACTGTTTTGATTGCTTTGCTTTGCTATTTAGAAAGAGTTAAATTGAAGAACGAAAAGACAAGATCTTTGAACTGAAAAGATCTTGTGAAATCCCATATTCAACATTTGGCGAGGTTTAGGCTGCATCTGTTGTTTTGTTTTTAGTAGGGCTGCATCTGTTGTTTTTTGTACTGGTGGGAGAGGGAGAAGGAAGGGCTTGCCGGGGCGACTGTCAGGGCCGGGGTCAAGTGCTTGGGGGTTTTGGTTGGGTTCTGCGATTTGGAGGATTGGAATAAGCACAATAATCGTTTCAAGGTAAATTTGAGTTTTCTGAGCCGTTGTAGCTATATTGCCAGAATAAAGGCTTTTCATTGCTTATTGTTGCTGCTGCTGCTGCTGCTGTTGTTGTTGTTGTTATTTTTTCCCCTGTTTCCTCCAAGCTAATCTTCTAGGGCCTTCTTTTGATGCACATTGTGAACAAGTAGACATGAAACTGAAATATCAATTGTTAAGAGTGAAAAAGCTGGGACAAAGCAATTACTTCAGTTTTACAGAACCTACAGAATAGTGCATTCTTGATGTTGTTGGTTAATCATGAATCATGATGTGTATCATTGCTTGTGGTGTTAATATGCTCGCATAAAACTCATTCATGTGTATGTGGACTTGGGACATAGTCACATAGTCCAATTGCTGAAAATGCTATACATTGCAATATTTATGGTAGTGTTTCTTTGTTTCGTGACAAAAGCTAAATGGCAACACTGGTAATCGTCCTTATTAGTTTTTCAACTACCAAGAAATTGAAAATGTATGGGACTTGTGTCATAATTAGTAGGTCGGTCTCAAAGTTGACATTTCAATATGTGTAAGTATGGTCTCTGGCGATATATAGCATTCCTCTATTATGTTCGAAGTGGGAATAAAGTCTTACATATGGTGATAATTGGTCGATGTTCAAACTGAGTCGTTGATTGTCTATGGTAGTTTAAATTTGTTGTAGAAATGGCGTGAACATAATATAGTAGAATTGATGATATAAAGCTTGAGGGTTCATCGATAGACTCACTATCGAATCATGTTTAGGACTCCCTTTTCCATGCATCAGCCATTTAGGTGGCCATGCGCTTTCTTGATATTGGGATATTGCAGTTTGAGGTGCTTTTACTTATAGAATTCAGCTTCTTGTCAACTTGCATTACTTTTTCACGTCTGATAAGGCTGGTGCAAGTAACTTAAGAATCATGACTTGTGATATTTTTTCTGTATTCAATAATTAATGTGTAATATTAATTTCTTTGCAGAACACACATTTGAGTTCTACCTCAAATACTTTGGGAGGGTACTTTGAGGTCTTCAAGAATACTCATTAGAGTGAATCACATGGATGGACAACTGAGAGAGCAAAGGAATATTATGTAAGAATTACTAAACACTTTATCATTTCATTAAATTTTGTATTTTTTTTATTTTAACTTGAAAATTTATAACACTTCACCTAATGTAGGAACAAATGATCAACACTCGCGATGCTCGTTTTAGTGAACTACCAGAGAGGGGTTTAGAACTTGACTACGATACGGAGGAAGAAATTTACTCAAGTTTTGTCAAATGATAGGTATGAAAAATATGGTTTCGAGCGTGGCATAGGTCTTGTATCAAGACAAGCATCACAAGTACGCAAATCTGGAGGGTTTGGATATGAAAACCTTCAAAATGAAGTTCAGGATCACAAACATCGTATGTCGGACGTAGAAATTCTAATGAAGCAATAACAAGAGTTTATTCAAAAACTACTTCAGCAGATCATCCTGGACCTTCCGTCCCAAGAAGAGAAGATCCTCCGCCACCACCACCACCACCACCGGCCTCAGTTTGTTAGAGCATTTAATTCTTGTAATATTAAGATTTTTCTAGTACAATATTTACATAAATGTTTGGGTTTGCTTAAGTATGACTAATTTAGTATTTTGTTTGGATTCTAATATGTATTGAAATATTTAGAGATTTTTAAATTAATATTTGGTATTTTATTTATATATATATATTTTAAAAATACATGTATATAAATCTGTCTCAGTTTTGGTGACTAAAAAAATTTGGTATCAATAAATTAGTTATTTGCTACTAAATATTTAGTACCTGAATCTTGTACTTTTCGTTACCAAATACATTTTGCTACCAAAAATTTAGTCTTTAAATTTTATATTTTTCTCTACTAAATACCTTTTGCTACCGAATATTTGGTCATTAAATCTCATATATTTCGTTATCAAATACAATTTGATACTAAATATTTGGTCCTTAAATATCATGGCTTTTGCTACTAAATACATTTTGTTACCAAATATTTGGTGACTGAATCGCGTACTTTTTGTTATTAAATATATTTCGCTACTAAAATTTCGGTGTCCTAAAGCTCACACTTTTTGCTATTAAAAACATTTTGCTACTGAAATTTTTGGTCTCCGAATATCATACATTTTACTACTAAATATATTTTGTTACCAAAAAAATTTTTGGTAGCAAAAACTATTTACTACCAAAATTTTAGTAACTAATACTTACTACAACACACTTTTTACTACTAAATTTTTTTTGGTAATAAAAATATTTTGCTACCAAAAATAGGGTTTTTAGTTACTAAATTTTTGGTAACAAAAAGTTTAAATTCTTGTAGTGAAAGATAAGTTCAGCAATTTTATGCTCTTTTGGTCTTATAAGGCCCCAAATAGGCTTGAGTCGACCTCACTTAGGATTAATTTTTCTTTTCTTTTCTTTTTTGTTTTTTGTTTGGGTACTGCATGGGATTATCAATATTTGTCGTGGCATTGCTCATTATGGCGGTACTGCATGAGTATTTGTTCGCTTTAGCGAAAGCTGTCTGATTTGAAGCTTTCTTTCCTTCTTTTTTTCGGGGGGGCTGATACAGTCTGATATTTGAATTGCTTAATTGTGCTCCTTTTAGGTGCTGTGCTATGTTCACAATTGTCTTTGTGTTTGTACAGTATCATCGCTGCATGCGTGCCTTGTGTTATGTTGTGTCGTTTCTCTGTTCTGATTTGTTTTGCATGGTACGTTTTGTGTCGTTTGTCCTGTATTCCGATTTCCATGCATGGCCTGATGTGTGAATTGCATTAATATTGTTGGTTTGCGTTCTCTTTGTCGTCTGTTTCGGTGTTGCCACCTTTCCTGTTCAGTTTTGCTATAGCCTCAAGTTGTATACTTACAGTTATCAAGTATCTCATTGTCATTATACAATAATTTAATTTTCTTTATTATTTCCATCATAAGATATTTATGAACAATTCTAATTAAGTTTGAAAATTTTAATTTTTAAAAAGTATTTGCACAAATAACAGAATACATGGCAAACCTCCTTTTTAAGCAATATATTTGTAAACGAGTGTGGAAATTTTGTTGCCCATCCCTAGGTTGAAGTGTGCTCAATAGTAGCATTATTATTGTGCATTTGTTTGTTGTGGTGTGCATTGTATCAAGTTATATTTCTATAAATTTTTAAAATAATTGATAAATTACTTTTAAAACATCAGATCTTTTCAAATATGAATTATTTTCAATGAAACTTGAATTCTAAACAGAAAAAAAAAAAAAATTGAAAGGAGCACGTATCCTAGGGGATAGGTTATCCCACACAACTGGGATTAGTTTTTGTGAAAATGTTTGTTAATCCTATCCAATGTCAATCACCAAACATAGGACTAGAACTAGCTAATTAATCCAATCCTTCTTTTATCCCATACGCCAAATACTCTCTTCATATAATTATTGTTATTTATACTATTATTAAGAAAATATTTATAAAAATTGAATTCCTATTAAATTCCTTACAAAATTTTTAGCTCAACATGATACTAAAATTTAATCCTAGTCAAGTCCCTTTTCTCTTCCCTTATCCTACACACCAAACATATCCAAAGGATTATGAAAGTAACATTCTAGGATAATATATATATATTTTTTGGTTATATAGGATATGAAAAATACCGGTAAGTAAGATGTAATTCTGGACCGTCAAAGTTTCAATAAATTTTGCACAATTATTAGGTGAATTAGAGAAATACAACTTTTAGAGAGTGGAAATTTGAACATACTATCTTCGTGAAAATATTTGAGCTTTATTTTTACATACAAATATACGAGTCTATAACTAAACTTTATGAGTAGTATTGGTTTAATATACACTAAACTATCCTACCTTGTTTGATTTGGAAAGATTTTGATTTATAATTTAAAGCTTTAAAACCGTGTCCTATCATTAAGGTGTTTGTCTCATATCCCATCATAGAACTTTTCATACTAATACCCTCGAAAACCTTTGTTTTTGATAAAATAGGGTCTGAAAACCCATCATAATTTCATGACAAAAGTATATGGTTTAATATGATTTTATTCAGATTTATTATTCATGTTATTTTAAATAATCAAGTATCATCATGATCTAATATTTTCTGTTAATTAATTAAATGAAAATTATTTATTTTTTAATAGAGTGATATATGTAATATTTTTTTACTGCCTCAAGTCTCTGTTTTTCCCTAAGGGAGAAAGAGAAAAATAGGCCAAGACTTTAGATGAATTAAAATTAATAGGCCAATAGTTTACATAAGTTAATAAATAGGCCAAATTAATGTTTACGTCCATAACTTGTCTGGTTATGAACCATAACTTGACAAGTTATTGTCCATAATTCACGATTTTTATCCGTAACTTGTCTGACTATGACCCATAACTTGACAAGTTTGTCCATAACTTATCTGGTTATGAACCATAACTTGACAAGTTATGACCTATTAATTTCTATAACTAAAAGTTGGCATATATACTTTCTTAACTTTTCATATTGGCCTATTTTCTACTATTTCCGTTTCTCTAATTTCATAAGAATAGAGAATGGCCCAAAAGGTTCCTTGGGCCTCCAATTCTCTCAAAGAGTTTAAGGAAGTCATTTAGGTAAGGACAATAAAGATTTATGTCATTTTAATTCATATATTCCCTTTCTCCTAATTAAAGAGAAAAAATCAAAAATATCACTCAAAATAATAAAAAATATCATACATGGTACTCCACCAAAAAATGTAATTGTCATTTGATTAAATAAATAGAAAACAACATGTCATAATGACGCATAGTTATTCAAAATAGCATAAATAATACACTTGCACAAAACCATGACAAATCATGTACTTTTCTCCAAATTCAAATCAAAAGGGATGTAACTTCAAATAATAATAATAACAATAATAACAACAACAACAACAATAATAACAATATTAAAAATAATAATAATAATAATAATAGTAATAAAAAAAATAATAATAACAACAACAACAACAACAACAACAATAATAATAATAATAATAATAATAATAATAATAATAATAATAATAATAATAATATTAATATTAACAACAACAACAACAATAAATAAT
>NW_010367552.1:155918-213346 GCF_000414095.1 Morus notabilis
TAATAACAATAATAATAATAATAATAATAATAATAATAATAATAATAATAATAATAATAATAATAATAATAGTTGTAATAGTAATAGTAATGATAATGATAATAATAATAATAATAGTAATAGTAATAATAATAGTAATAGTAATAGTAATAATAATAGTAATAATAATAATAGTAGTAGTAGTAATAGTAATAATAATAGTAATAATAGTAATAATAGTAGTAATAATAGTAATAATAGTAGTAATAATAGTAATAGTAGTAATAATAATAGTAATAGTAGTAATAATAGTAGTAATAGTAGTAGTAATAGTAATAATAGTAGTAATAATAGTAATAATAGTAGTAATAATAATAATAGTAGTAATAATAGTAGTAGTAGTAATAATAGTAGTAATAATAGTAGTAATAATAGTAGTAATAATAGTAATAATAGTAATAATAGTAGTAATAATAATAATAGTAATAATAGTAGTAATAATAGTAATAGTAATAGTAATAGTAATAGTAATAATAATAGTAATAGTAATAGTAATAGTAATAGTAATAGTAATAAACCGATATGATGATGCGCGATGACATTCCCAACTGATAGTAATAATAGTAATAATAGTAATGATAGTAATGATAGTAATAATAATAATAATAATAATAATAATAATAATAAAAATAAAAATAATATAATATTAATATTAATAACAATAATAATAATAATAACAATAATAATAATAATAATAACAAGAATAATAAGAATAATAATAACAATAACAATAACAGGAACAACAACAACAATAACTACAACAATAACAACAACAATAACAATAATAATAATAATAATAATAATAATAGCCACTGGCCACTTATAGGATCAGGCATACATGTTTTTTTCTGGTGCTAGGATTCTGCGAGACTTCTCAGCTTTTCTGATAAGATTAATAAAAGGGTATATTTTTGTGTCACCTCCATTCGCCACTTTCTGTAGTTAGATTGCTTTGTCAGAAATCTGTATCATCTTTTACAACCTATGCTTTCCCTAAACTCCCACATATGAGATCTCCTGAAGATGAGCTGACGTCAAAGAGATCAAAGATCCATAATCTTCTGTGTTGTTTTGTTTTGTGATTTTTCCACATATATCATGGTGAGAAATGTGTTTTGGTGATTTTTTAATATATTTATGTTAGAGAAATTATAGTTGCACATTTTGAACGAAATTTTAGTATCACAGTGTTAAGATATTGGTAATTTCTAGGTGACGGCCACAAGTATCATGCTAAGATATCCAAGACCTCGTTCACTTCGCAGATTTGAGTTTTTAATTCGAGCTGAGATGTGACATTTTCTGAGAGCTTTTCACTGTAACAGAAAAGTTAGATGTGACATTTTCTGAGAGTTTTTTACTGTAGAAACCTAAAACTGAAAACTCGAATCGGTGAAATGAACAAGGCCAAATGTCTCTAGTCGGTCAGTTTTTAAAAGTTTTAGGGCTCGTTTAGTTCATTGATTTAAGTTTTTTAATTCGAGTTGAGATGTGATTTTATGTGATAACTTTTTACTGTAGCAAAAAGTTAAATGTGACTGATTCTGAGAGCTTTTTACCGTAGCAAAACTCAAATTTTAAACTCGAATCGGTGAAATAAACATAGCCTTAGTATTGCAGTGGGATACACTTAAGGCCATATTTAATAGCTTTTATTGTATTGTATAAAGTGTATTGTATTGTATTGTATAAGGTGTATTGTATTACGTTGTATTATGTAGTGTTATCATAATACAATACGGCGTTTGGTGTCATGACATATTGTACAAAGGGTTAAAACGTAAAATTTTGAAACTTTTTGTGTTAAAATGTAATTTTTAAAAAATTTTACAGTCAAAATGTAATTTTCTAAAATTGAGGGATTATAATGTTATTTTAAAAAATATATTTTTGCATTATGCCCCTAATTTCTAAACAATTATAGGCTCTGCATGACTTTATGTCAGCCCTATCCTGACCCCAGTCGTGCCCAACCACGGTATAAAAATCATGGATACATTATAGAATAATACAATATAATATACTAATAATGAGTCGTATTCAATAATATGATATAAATTGTATGAATTTACCATCCGTAATAATTTATATAATACGATAATTATACCAAAAATTATAATAATTTATTATTATATAATTCGGTTAACACGGTCAAAGAAACATGTCCTAAGTATCATGATAGATATAAGCGATCATTGATAAGTCAACCTCAATACTTCAGTATGATCATGAGCGAGTATTTTTGAAAATATAGTGAAATCACATTTCGTGCAATTTTCTCATAAGACAATTACCACGGACACCCTCTCAGTGTTTTACCATAATAATGTAGACACTCTATTGACTAAAACAAATTACGTGACCATTTCTATTGACTGAGAAATGAGAGTAAAAAATGAGAGTCAATCCTATATTTATTTAAATTTATTTTAAAATATAAGTGAAATTAGTGAGTTTTACTTAAATTTAAGATTGAGAAATGAGGATTGACACTCTTAAGTCAAAGAGAAAAGAAATAAATATCTTTTAATAGACATTTATTTAAATTTTTACTCATTATTTTTAATTAAATTCTTTTTAAAATAAATAACTACATTAATTAAAAGTATATTAATTAAGTCTGAAGAGTAACAAATAAAAATTCTCATAGCAATTTTCTCAAATATCAACCATTGTTCAAGACCATCAAATCTTAGCCACTTATTTAGTTAATTACCCCAAAAAGAAAAAAAAAAAACCTAAACCAGGGCCCCCTACGAAAACCAATGTCGTTCCTCCTCACTCCGTCAGCATCGGCCTGCTTCCTGCCGGCCTCACCGCCAGGTCGCCGGCGTGCGATGTCGGCGCCCCAAAGCCGGCCCAACCTGCATGCGAGGTCGCCGTCGCCCAACCAGCGCACGAGGTTGACGGAGATCGGTCGCCCCCTTCCCACCTCCGTCGCTTCTGGGATTTTAGTCTCATGTACGAGGGAATGCTTATACCTCGCACTTGACATGGGTATACAGCCATTTTTGCTGTCTTCTTTTTTTTTTTTTTTTTCCTGAAGGAGCCACTTTTGCTGTTCGTAATATGATTTAGCCAATACAAAACTCCACAGCTTCCTTATTATGTGCCAGGAGAAAATGAACCCAAAAGAAAAAAAACTTAATTTATGTGATGGTATTGCTTTACTTGTCTATATGTATCTATGTATTTCTTTATGTTTGTATATACATGGGGTTTGGTTCCAAATCTAGCTAGAGTTTGTTAATGTGTTGTATTGTCGTAAACTATGTTTTGCTTAAAATTTTTTATGAAATGAAATATTCTCTGAGAAGCTCATTGTTATATTGATCAGAGTCTTCATTTGGAATTAGCCTTAAACCTTTTGATCAAATTTTTCTTTAACCTGACTCTTAAAACTTAACTGTCCTGGAAAACTTAAATCCCTAGTTTTTTTTTTTTTAAATAAAAAAATCTACACTTTCTTATAGATTCCCGACCCATCAGTTACCAAATCAGATGTACTCAACTCAATCTAGATTTTATTACATTTATATGCTCAGCTCTACTTTCCTTAAACCTTTGATCCAAAACCTTTTCCCAACAATATGGCTCACAAGCTTCTAAACTAGATCTCAAGGCTATGCTACATTTCTGTGTTTCACTCTATCGCATGCATACACATGCATTCAAGACTAGTTATTAAAATTTGTTGTTCTATTATGATTTTTATTACTGTATTTCCTATTGGATGGGAGCTAATAACATACATATTTGTTCTGTTTTTGCTTGGCTTTAGGCTGAGGCACGCGGGAGATAAGGCAAAATTTTCAAAAATACGACGAGGGAACCGGTGAAAAACCTTATTAATTACAAAGGTAAGACCAATTAATCATTAACTACGATTTTTTTCTCTTTCAGGAAATTAGTTACTGCGTTAAAGTTCTGTTGTTCGTATACAGTGTAAAGGCATATAAATTTATTGTCTAGATGTTGAAAACTTATCATCAGCTTAGTATTGTTTGTGTGACTTGAGACTAGCTCAAGTGGTTGAGTGCGTGAGTGTGTGTCTGCATCGTCCACGGTTCGAATCCTGGTGGTTTTATTCCTTGTTAGTAAAGTGGGAGCCATGGGCCACAGTGTATTAAAAAAAAAAAAGGCTCAGTATTGTTTGTGTGATAATTACACTACCATTTAACCAATGTAAGAATGGCGGCACTTTTAATTTTGTTCCAATTCTAACCAGAACTAACTCAGTACTCATGTAATAGATGAATGTGAGAATAGGAAATGCACTTGGCTGGTTACATTAGTTTTATTTTAATCATTTCAAAGATTTAGGCATGACAGTAATTGATTTTAGTTGGTATAGCCAGTGGACAATTAGACCAACCTTGGACTAGCAATCTAGAAATGATACATATCCATTAACGCTTGTATTTCACTTAGTTCCATTAAAAAAATCAAAACCGACAAAAACATAATGTCTTTGGAGTTTTCTATATGTGGTCAGTTAATTCGCGGAAGAAAAAGTGTCGGATATGGGCTCATTCAAAAGACATTTTGGATTCTATTGAGAATGGAATAATTGTAGCTCTATTTGTTATTTGTTTAATCTATTTGAAGATGAAATTTGTTTGTTAGATTTTTCATTTACTTTTCTTGCTTATTAGTATCTATGCAAGTGATTGAAGCACACCATCATGGTCATATTTTCTTAAGAACATTTATTTGTTTGTTATATTTTCATTTTGAAGCACACCATCATGGTCATTTTTTTTAAGAACATATTTTTGTGATGAGTAGCTTTCAATTATAAGCGTCATATCCAGAGATACAACAAGTAAATACTATCAAATTTAGCATTTTAATTATCGTGTGCTCATTGAAGGTAGTGAAGATCCTTGACTAACTATTGACCTAAGCCTAGAGGATCAGGTTTCTTTTTTAACTTTCTTTTTCACAGTGTGCTAAAATCCCCAAAAACTGCTTAGTAAGCTCAAGTGTGGCCCTACAATCTTTGGGAAGCACGAAACTCATGCTTAATCACCTGGTTGGTGGCCCCTAGTAATTAAACCTTAGACCACGTGGCAACAGGCCACAGGCCTAACTGCACGACTAGCCTCTCTGGGTTAATCCTAGAGGGTATATGTCACATAATTGAATTAAACATTATTAATTGAAAATGAGAAAACTTTCCTTTGTATTTCTCTCCTCTTTAAAGGCTTGAGTTGCTCTTTTATTCATTTTGCAAAGCCACTACTCTGAGCAATGAATTATGCATGTTTCTTGACGAATAGTGGGGATGAGACAAGATCTTGAAGCCTTCAGTGCACCAGCTTTCACTCTATTTTTTTCCTGGCAACTTTCTTATTCCCGAATTACCCCCTAACGGATGCGTCAAGTATTTGACAGGTTGTTTCATGACTCTGTAATAGCAAATATGGTATGAACAGCAATATGACATTTGTTCGGCAAGGTGTTTGTGCATTCTCTAAGCATTTATGACAATTCTCATTGCAGATTTTGTTGATTGGATTTCTTTAAAGCTTTTACTGCATGAACTTTTTTCCTTCCATTTGTGGCCTTCTATGTAAATTTTCTTTTTAAGCTAATGTATTAGAGTCACCGTTTACATTAATTAGGCTAACCACTGTGACCTGTACCTCTATGTAAAATTATTATAAATAGAGGTAAGGCGCAGCGCATTCTTCATCATCGCTAGGTTGTTCTCATTTGCTAGTTTCTATCACTTCTTGAAAGTAGCCCCAGTGTCATTTTTTGCATTTAGGAAATGAATTTCCATTTAACCTCCGGTGAAAAAAATGTTGAGAGGTGTCCTCATATCTGTGCATGCTCCTATTGCAAAAGAGTATTTGATGATCCCTGGGCTCTGGGGGGGCATCAGAGGGCTCACCGTGAGGATACTCGTTCAAGGAAGAGCTGGTATGTCCCTGGTCGTTCTGGTAATCCTTTGAATATGACTGGTCCTACTCCTAATTCTCACATGACAACCCAGTTCAAACATTTCCCTGGAGGTTCTGGGAACAATCAGGGTGCCGTTTTTGGTAAGGCACCGCCTTCTTTGATTTTCCCAAAGAGGCTCCCCACAAACAACAATGGCTGGGCGAATGTGCGCCAGTTGTCTGTTAACAGTGTTGGAAACACCAAAACTTCGTTTTGTGCGGCTCCAAACTTTCCTTCTGGTGGTGGCCGTGCTGAAATTCATCAGTTGAATACCTTTTCTGGTACAGCGTCTGCCCCCACTTATTGCACCAACCCCTCTGCCATCCCGGCAAATCCTTCGCTCCTTATGGGTCCGGGTAATGTTTGTCAGTTTAATACTAATCAATCTCGATCTTTTATGGGTGGTGGGCAGTTCTCTGGAAATGCCTTGCCACAGTTTCAGTACCTGAACCAGGGTATATATGCTGTAGCTGTTCCTGGTCCCCTTCTTAGCTCAAATCAACAGCCTTCCTTTAGAGGACCTACCAATATAGGTTCCTCTTTTCCCTATGAGAATCACCTGTCAGGTCGAGGAGGATTTGGTGAATATAATGAGAATCACTTCTTAACTCATCAGGGAGGTAAAAAGCGCTGCTTTGGTGAAGCCACTCATGTAATGAGTGTACCGAAAATGCCCAAGATCGACTCCAATCTGGCAATGGAAACAGTGGAGCATGGGAAGAAAGAACTTCTTCTCTTTAAGGATGCTGAGAAATCTTCTTCTGATCTGGAGATATCTGTTGATGCAAATGAAGAACCTGAAACTGATCTGGATCTATCTCTGCATCTGTAGCTCTGTATCTTTTTCTTAATAATGACGTTGCTAGTAGTGAATGTTTAAAGTTATGTTTCAGTTTTTCCTTTTCATTTCATTGTACCTCTTTCTATGATATATTTTAAATATATCTTCAGTATCCTATGAAAAAAAATATATATATATTATGTTTCAGCTTATAAATGCTTCTCTGTCCTTCTGTGTCTCCAACAATTCTCTATTCGGAATATATCTATTTTCATCATCTCCTCCAACTATTGCTTTTTTCTGTATATAAGAAACAAGTTCAGAGTGATTTCTGTTGTTGTTGTTGTTGTTTTTTTTTTTTTTTTTTTTTTTTTTTTTTTTTTTTTTTTTTTTAATCTCTGCACTATATGGTTCTTCTGCTTGTCACATGGATGTGACTTGTTAAGTTTTTAAGCCCCCTAATTTTAGATGTACAGTTTATGTTATGGATTTGGATATTGAGAGAATGTCCTGATTCTTTTTTATGATTTTGATACATTTTTTGTCTCACTTGATTCCCCTCTTTAATAGAGATGGAATACAATGTATGTCTTTTTTTTTTTCGAAGGTTGAATTGATCGTAAGAAGAAGCCAAAAATTAGGATACATTTTGGAGACATAAAACTTCTACCAAAGAGAAGCAAATGAAGGGCCTTCATAAAATCCTCGTCAAATGTCGGATCAGAATTATTAACTGCAACCAATCATAAACATATGTTAGACTGGATATCATCAAGTACTAGAGCCTTGTTAGACGTGAAGTCTTAAGTTTTAGGCTTTTGTTTTTCCTTTCGCTTTGTGCATACAAAACTCGTTGACTATACCCTTATGTGTTTGATATATCTCGGTAAACATCCTATCAGTTTAGCATCTTGTAATACGTAGTTACCCCCATGATTACTGATCTGCCGAAATATGTCATCTTTGTATCAGATTTTTACAGGCTTAATGGTTGAAATGGTTGAGAAAATATCACATTCATTATTTGTTTGAGTCCTTCCTTTCTGCTACATATAAATAATATTATGACAAATGACTGGTACTCACGTTAGTTATTCGATGACTGATGCAAACTAATTCTCACAAGGAGGCACTGCTTTCCCACCCGAAAGGTTGCGGTAACTAATCCTTGTATGCATCATCAGCCTAAGTGGTGCTATTTGTAGTATTTTACTAAAATGGGCTAACTTGGTCTTCAATTCGCTGTTATTTGTTTTAGATATCAAATCCCGTGTTTGAACTTGTAAAATTTGTTGCACTACATATCTGTTGCAGATGATTTTGAGGGTTATACCGAATTATATTTCCCATGCGTGTGTTTTTATGCACTTGTGTGTATGTGTATCTACATGCAACTAAATTCTATACAAAACTACAACTGAGGATGACAAATTTCTTTTTCCAATTTACCCTTTTTTAATCAAAGCTTGCTGTTCTGTCAGAGTATTGGTATTAGCTAAACAATTGTTTGATTATGAGATCTTTGTACTGAAATGTGAATTGGTATTGCACAATGCTGTCCTTTAAACATAGTGCTCATCCCTTTACTGCTTTCCTCTAAACCTCTGCGCCACAGGTGCTTTAGTCGTAATATTATCTGGAGATCATTTGTGAATTTCTTGGCAAGTATAGAAGTCTGAAGTTCGGAAAGTGTATATTGTTGTGAGGCAGATATCTTCCAAAACCGTTGAGTATAAAGACACGTTACCTCTTGTTTTCTTCATTATTGTATCTGGTCCTTTTCTTCATTAGTGTATCTGGTTCTGCTTTATGAAAGATATACATGATCAAGAACAGAAATATTGTCTTCGAACTTTACTTTCCATGTTCCTTTTATGGAGATAACCTTAAGTTTCTGATAGTTGCAAATTTTCCCTGATTTAGTAACGAGAGCTCGAGTAAAAGATGGTTGAAACAAAAGAATAAGTAGCGGAATGTGACAATTTTTCCTTAGTTTGGGGAATTAGTCTCCTACAATTAAGAGTGAGCTAATGAAATTTTGGGGTTACAAATTGATCTACTAGAGGGAGAAAAAGCTTAATGAGAGACTTATCATTTCACTTATGTTTTGAATATTTGTATAGATGAAACAAGGGATGTGAAAGGCTTTTTTTGATTCTTGTGGCCCAAGTTATCTTTGCACTTTGTCTCAACTCCCTACTTTGGGAGTAGTTTTGGGCAGTGGGATTCTAGCCTAAGTAGGAAGCATTCAAAAGGATGGAATGTCACGATTTATTTATTATACAAACTTCTCTCTTAAAGTTTTAATCCCCAACTTGTTAGCTAATCATCATGTCATTTAACCAAAGGCCAAAGCCTGCTGCTATGAAGTGAGAGTGATTCAAATCTTTAAGCTTACTCTTTGGGAGTTCCAGCTTAATTTTAGTATGTTTTTTCTCTCATAACCCAAGAAAAAAAAATTGTGCCAAGTAGAATCCCGAACCAATAAGAGAATAGGCTTACCTTATTATAATTTTTTTTTTCTTAATCACTGGGTATGTTTTGCTGAAAATTGTGATATCATGCACAACTGGTGTTCTTTTGTCATTTTTCTTGAGATTATTCATTGTAACAGAAGTTGTATCAATTTTGACTACAGATTCTTAGAGAAAATCATCAATCAACAAGTGTGAAAACTTATTAGAACCTCGGGTGTTAACAGTGTGTTCTCTTACAGCTTTTGGACTTTGTGGTCTTAGCCAAAATGTTCAAAATTGATGAGTTGGCTAAGACAAATTGGTGTCAAAATCCTCAGAGATGTTCAATTCAGTCCTTTTGGTTAGTCATATTGAATAATACCGTAAGCACCGGTGGTGTTAAGCACTACTTATTAACAGAAAGTGGGCTGTCCAGAGGTGGGACTCACTTTCTATTAGTGTGGTGTACAAGTGGTGTCCTTAACGTTTTTCTATTCAATTCATTATTGGTATGTAAGTAAATGCATGTGTCCCACATATCTGACTTTCAACTTCAACTGCATTGAATGAAAATATGATGCTTCCTGAGAGAATAATAGTTTTGGTGATGGTTAAATTAGAAGGTCATTGAATTTGAGATATTGACAGAATGAGTGCCCATCTGGCTGATGCTCTCTGAGTATATTTGCATGGCCGTTCAATTTTTTCTTCTCTTTTTCATGGGAGAATCAAAACAGATAATGGTTGCATCCAAATACGGTATGTCTATAAATTCAAAAATCTTACTTTCACAACTCCCAAAATTTTCAGACTAATTTACCCTTCTTAACTCAGCTCTCTAATGTTTGGCTTGGTGTTAGAATTTTACCGTTATTAAGTTGACGAGGTATTGGCGAAGCCAAGTCAATTTCGGGCCACCAAACCCTGCAACTGATGAGAAGGCCCTATGGAGTAAAGGGAAGCGTGTACGTTGTCACACTCCCTGCCTTCCAAAGGTGCCTAAAGGACGGGTTCATCGCACTCGCCTTGCTCATTGCAAGGGGAGATCCTTTCCTGTCTCCATCGGCTTGTCCCGTCGGTAGGGAACAGATTATTAATGAATATCGGTTCAGCAATGCCTCGATGGTGAATCAATTCCACTCTTTCTCGCAAACTTTCCGGTCTCAGGGTAGATAGCTTTCATTTCACTTATTCGAGTTTAAAATTTGAGTTTGTTACAGTAAAACATTTTCATAAACAATCACATTTAACTTTTTTATTATAGTAAAAAATTTGCACATAAAATCACATCTTAACTCGAATTAAAAACTTAAATTAACGAATTAAACGGGTTACGTGTTTAAAAAAAAGAATACAACTTTGTTCTCTTTGATTAAGGGCACATTCTTCAAAAGTGTTTTTTTTCCGGCTCTTTTTCTCTTCAGCCGGACTTTGTTATATATAAAAGTAATTGTTTGGGTGATATTTATTCCTCCATTAATGAGGTGTATCCCAATTTACCCAAAAAAAAAACCCCACCTACAAAGAACCCGAAAAGGAAAAAAAAAAAGAAAAAAGAGAGAACAAAATAATAATAATAGTTATAAAAACACAGAAACACATCTATTTGAATTCAATATATTTTCTATTACCAAATCCATATTTGGTAGAACACCAAACAGACATAGCTAGCTTGACAAAAAGAAATTCCAATCCAAAGATGATATTGACTTGCCTCCAAGCAAATTAACAAATTTCAATGACGTAGATTGGTTTAGAATTCTTATATATATCTATGTGGAGATTTTAATGGTTACGTTTTCATCGGTAGTTATTTATGAAATATGAAAATTTAATAATATAATGTGATAAGAATCTAATCTAATTAATTATAATATTTTTTTTTATTATTTATCCAATTTATTACAACCTGATTAATATTATAGAGTTAAAACAATAATATGAGCATCAAAGCAAGGGAATTAGACAAAAGGCAAAACGCCTCTGAAAAAGGATAGTCTATTGGAAGGGGGTTGGTAGTCCATCAGATTCTGTGGATTTGCTTTCATAATGCATGTACCTATACTTTATTAGTTTATTTCTTTCTTATCTCTTGAAAAGATTCCCTCTCATCATGTTTTCAAATTCCAATCTCTCCTTTATTCCAACAATAGATGTTCAAAGGAAACTGCACCTTTTTTTTTTTTTTTTTTTTTCCTTGGGTTAATTAAACTAGAACTTATGCACTTTAGAAAAAGGGTAAAAAGGTTGCTAATGATCAGAAGGAAAAAAAAAGGGAATTGAGATATTAATGATATTATACTATTCTTTTTTTTAGTTTTTTGCTGGTCAAATTCTTTTTTAGTTGTGTTAAGATGGGAATGCTTTAGAATTAAAAAAGAGATACAAGGTTTAGATCTATCTTAACAGAAGATTAAAGACTTTTCTCTCAAAAAGAAAAAAAGGGATATTAAAGACTTTTGTTAAAGAATGCTTCTTGAATGAACCCTTGAAAAGAAATGAATATACATTTGCATTTTTTGAGTTCGGATAATTTGAGTTCAGATCTTGATTTGAGTTAAGGTGTATTTGAGTATAGTTTGAGTTGAGACTCTAATTTGAGTTTGTGTTTGAATGTGCACATTTTGAGTTATGGTTTGAATTGAGAATCTATTTGAATATGTGTTTGGTGGGTCAAAACTTGAATTTGTATTTGAATAGTATTTTAATAAAAACTCATTGGTGATAGAAAATTTTAATAGGGTATATGGGTGAGCCTTTATTCGTCTCTTTATTGTGAACGCATAGACAAAAATCATCTATCAGAATTAAAATGAAAAGGTTATGGTGTTTTTAAGAATAGAAAAAATATTATTCATTAATTTGAGTTTGAGTTTAAGAACTTGAGTTGAAGGGGAAACTTGAACTCGATTTTAGCCCCAAACTCAAGTTAAAATTCAAGTTAAAATTTAAATTTTACAAAAGAACATGAACTTGAATAAAATCGTAACTTAAGTTCAAACTTTTTTTGAATTTGAGTGCAAATGAACAAACCCGGCGGGTTTGTACTAATAACTTCAACTTGAAATTAGCTAGGTTATTGTGATTGATTAGCATCTATGCTAAGATAAAACGAAGTTAGTATTTATCCCAGTCGAGTCTGTTTACCTTTTTGTATGATTTATTAAGATATTTTAATGCTTAACCTTGTCCACATGGATTAAAGGCTAAACTTCCGTTAATGATAGATGGACCAGAATTCGTATTGTAATTACATGTGTTACTGAATAATACATGGACGACAACATACTATGACACTAAAAGACTAAGATCTCACTTAAATAAAAAGAGAGAGAGAGAGAGAGAGGGAGAGAGAGAGAAAAGAGAGAAGAGAAAAGAAAAGAAGAAATAATAGTAGACACATATATAGAAAAAAAAAAGAGATAAACTAAAAATATCACTTAAGATGGTAAAAATATACTATTTATGTCACTGTATAAAAAAAAAAAATTTATTATTTAATTAATAGAAGAAACTAAAAGGTCACGATATATAATACTTAATTATTTAAAATGACATAAATAATAAATTTATTTAAACTCATGATAAATTATGTATTTTTATAATAAATAAAAAAACTTCACATAATCAAATGCTAAAGTCAGCATTCTTCTCGTATCATTGCTTATCCTGAAACTATTTAATGCAATCATTATTGAGTAATCAACAAGTTCTTTTTTGGCTAAAAAATAACTATTGAATACTCTACTCAACTACATTTGCGCACTCCTACTCTGAATCATAAATTAGAAAATAGGAAAGAAAGAATGACAATTTTTTGAACTTTTCTTCTCCCGAACAATTTTCTTTTTCAGAACCTTCGGGCGTTTTCTCGGAGAAGAAACATAAGCATTGTTCTTCCTCTTGCTTGGTGATTTTGCCATATCTTAAATAATAATAAATGGAATCGCCAGATCAGACAAAAAAAAGCGAAGGAACGCGAAAAAAAACTAAACTCATACCGAAAAAGAATACTGTCAGAAAATGCTTGTTGAACACTGTCAGGGATGAGAGAGAGAGAGAGTTGCAGAACGAAGAGAAAAAAATCACGGTAGAGGGCTGGAGGGAAGAGAGACAGATCGCCGAAGACCAACAGAAGAAAGAGAAAGAAATCGCCAGAGATAGGCGGTGGAAAGAGAGAGAAATCTAGAAAAGAGAAAACTTGGAGTCTTAGAGAGAGAAAACAAAGAGCAGTGAGAAAGGGCTTTAATATATAACCGACTAAAATATCTGTCAATTATGGATTATAACCTCTCAAGTTATGGTCCATAACAGTACAACTTGTGGACAAAAACCAGTCAAGTTAGACCATAATCCTTCAACTTTACTCACTATGGGTTTCAATTTTCTTTATTATAACGTTCCAATAGTTTTTTTAATCCTTTTAAATGCACATATTTCTTTTATTATTAGACAAATTTGAATATTTTCCCTTCAAATCATACAATTCCAACAAAAAAAACATAATGTTTTAAAAATAAATTGTTCTACTTCCTTTCCATAACAAAAATCCAAAATTGTTCACATGAATTCTTATATAAATGCTAGAATCAATTCCAATCAAAATGTAGCATCGAACAAGGCAACTTTAGTTGGTAAGGTAATATTGTCTAGAATTCTGCCACCTGTGAAAGAAAGGTAGCGAAAGATGTTAATAATGGCAGTTAACCCCGATTGAGGAGAAAAAGAGTCAGCCGTAGTCCCACTAATGTAATAAGGGCAAAGCTTTCGAGAGTCATCCTTATTGCTAGGGTTCCACTCCATTTCATGATCTAGCTTCTTTTAAAGAGAGGTTAGAAAACTCTTCTTTAGGGGATACAGTAAGACTACGTTCTCATCAGAGGTGTCCCGGGGGTCCCGGAGGTCCTGGGGGTGTCCCGGGGGTGTCCCGGGGGTGCCCCGGGGGTCCTAGGGGTCGCTTAGGGGCCACGCGGGGGTGCCCTGGGGGTCCTAGGGGTCTCTTGGGGGCCACCCGGGGGTGTCCCGAGGGAGCCCCAGGGGGTGCGCTGGGGGAGACCCAGGGGGTGCCCCGGGGGTGCCCCAGGGGTTTCCCGGGGGTCTCCCGGGGGAGCCCCAGGGGTCTCCTGGGCGTGTCCCGGGGGTGCCCTGGGGGTGCCCCGGGGGTTCCCCGGGGGTGCCACGAGGGCGCCCCGGTGGTGCCTCGGGGGTGCCCCGGGGTTGCCCCAGGGGTATCCCAAGGGTCTCCCGGGGGTCTCCCGGGGTTGCCCTGATGGTGTCCAGGGGGTGCCCCGGTGGTCACCAGGGGGTGTCCTGGGGGTGCCCCGGGGGTGCCTCGGGGGTCTCCCGGGGTCTCCCGGGGGTGTCCGGGGGAGTGTCCAGGGGTGTCCCGGGGATCTCCCGGCCGGGGGTGTCCCGGGGGTGCCCCGGGGGTGTCCAGGGAGTGTTTTGGGGGTCCCAGGCGTCTCCCGGGGGTGTGCCGGGGGTCTCCCGGGGGTGCCCCGGGGGTGCCCCAGGGGTGCTCTGGGAGTCTCCCAGGGGTGTCCCGGGGGTGCGCGGGGGTGGTTGTGACGCCTCCCGCCCTAGCAGCGGTTCACCAACCTTACACTACTACTAATAGGCTGAGTTATAGTCTAATCCATTTTTAATTTCTAGACTATCGTCTTTTTAAATTACGTTCATACACGGGTAATTTTTTTTTCCTTCCTTTACTTTAACCCTCGGGTTCTTAACATGTTATGTTGTTATACTAATAACATATCTTGCTATTACTTTAAGGATTCAGATATAGAACTAGTCCTCGAAAACTTGTCTTAACTTATTACAGTTCGTTGTTCTTTACTAAGACAATGGTTGTAATATATTTTTCTTAAAACTGAATATACATACTAATGTTCTATGCTACCTTAATCTGCAGTGGAATTTGTTTTCTAAGCGTGCGTAGTAGAGACCACTTTTGTGTACCCATGACATTTTCGTCACCTTTCCTCCGCCTGTCCATCAAGTAAAACCACTAAATGGCTGGATGCTTACCTTAATTACTTGCACACGAGTAAACTGATGAGCTAACGTTCAGCAAGTATAAACATGCACACATCATAAACTAGTAAAATTACATTAAGAGTTATGATGCAAACATGCTCGTGTGAAACATGCTCGTGTGAAACATGCTTTAAACTGCTTTCTGTCTTTCTATTCTTACTACTGTCGGCCTGGGCCCCTCCTTACTATCTGGTCTAGTCAGAATCTATACTCTTTGAGATTTCCTCCATTGGGAGGCCGACGACCCGTCAGTCTCTTACTTTGCTGAACTTTGAGTTTTCATTTCAAAGTGTTAAAAACTTTACTGAATGACATGCAACGTTTTCTCTACGTGCACATGCTAACATGAAAATGCATAATACTCCATGCATACCTTATGCTGAACATTAGGGTAACCATAGGTCGCCCTTCTGCAATCTAGGGCACTAGGCCGTCCAAAGACTTTATATCACATCGACTTAGGAATACAAGTAAATTCATAGTTCTAAGTCTAACTACAGCTTACTTGAGTCTATACAAACATATATGTCTATACTTATAGATAATCTGCTAGGATTCCCGCTTGCTGAAAGTTCTTTCCTGTTGCTTCGGCTCTCGTGCCAAAACCTGTTTCATGGAAATAGGTATCAATTTCCTATTCCAAATTCAAATTCTTCATACTTAGATTCTTAAATCTAATTTCAAACTCATTTATGAATTTGACCCCTTTAGGCCAAATTTCTTGCTCAAGAGGCAAATCTCACAAATTCGTGTATCTCGGTTTCTGAACATCAGTCTATTCATTTCCGAGTCTTAAAACTATGATTCATATCTATAAGCCTCAAGCTAGTCAATAAATTGTGTATCCATTCGATTATGGATCAATATTTGACATACATGCATTAACTAATTGACATTAACAACGTTATCCATAATATGCTTTATTTCATAATAGAATGAATTATTATAATTATGGAAGTCCACATAAAAATATTCCAACACTCCCCACCTCCGATCGATGCCGCCACCCGGTATTTCCAAAAGAACTGCGATCTCCATTTATGACTGCTCCCGTTTTCGAGTGCCAAAAGCTACGACTTCGCCTTCGGTTTCTTCTCCTCTCACATTTGTCCCCACCATCTTGACCTTCATTAAAATTGTAGATACGCTTGACAGAGACTTTCTCGAGGAGGTTTCTCCTTTTTCATCCGGGTTTTGCTGGTTCCGTGTTCTTTGTGGGAATTGAGACTTGTTGTATTATTGTCTAGTGCCTACCATCTGTTTGATAAAACTCACGACTCGTTTTGTGTCATTTTATTTGTATTAGTTAAAAATTAAAATTTTCCATAATTGTAGAATTTCAGTGTTGAAAATATGTCTGATATGTCAAAGTATTGAGCTTAAGAGTAAAATTTTGTCCTATAATATTAGTGTTAAATTTAAAAAGTTTTTTTTTTTTTTTTTAGCTTTCTGCTTAACAGATTGTTTGTGTTTTAATTGGATGGTTGTATGATGTTTTATTATGAGAAAAAAAGAATGAAAATTTAAAATGTCATTTGTGTTAAGTATTAATAGCACTAGAGATTGGTTTATTATAACTTCATTCAAAGATAATCCCCAGTATTCATTTTAATTTAATTGTGGAATTAAGTTTCAAATCATTATATATAAATTTTCTTATTTCTCTAAGTATTCAGAAACACTTTTTTATCATAATTATGGAAACAATTTTGATTGGTAATAATGGTCAGAATGGTCGGAAAACATAATAAGCATGACAGTTTTTTTTTTCTTTTATCGCGCAGATTGGTACCGTTCAAAATGGTCGGAAAGGTAGAAAGTTTTGTGCAATTGTTGTTTTTTTCTGACCGCACGATCAGTACTAGCTAGAACAATCAGAAAGTTAAGACCGAGTGGAGTGGTCCCCAATCAGAAAGTAAGAATTCCCGATATGCACGGTTAGATTGTTCTGACCATATCTGATTGTGCATAATGATGGCCGATCTTATAAACAGATCTTCTTACAGCATTGACTGATCTTCAAATTTTGAAGCAAACCGATCTTTTAGGGTACAATTTTAGAGAGAGAGACATAGAGGATCGAAAGAAAAAGGAAAAAAAATAAAGGGTAGATTTGGAAATTTAAAAATTATGGCCTATTAAATTTTCTAACTAAAAATTTGCCTATATATTTTCTTAAGCTTTTCTTATTGGCATATTCTCTACTATTTTCCTAAGATAAATATGTTCAATGTAACATCAATTTGAGTAAGATCAAGAGATTCAAAAATGAATCTGTCAAAACCCACAAGAACAACAAATTTTTGATAGTTTTAGAACTAAAATAGAGAGCTTTGATGGAAAATTAATCAATTCTATTTAGTGTCTAAAACATATCAAAAAGATTAGGTTCATAGGTTACCTGTCGGAAGCGTTGGCATCGTCGTTAAACTGTCGAAAGTTGCCGATAGAACGAGCTTGAGAGTAATGCACTCTCCTCTCCAATAGCCTCTCTACACACATAATGCCCCACACTAAAAATTGGCCACACACTCTACCTTATCCACACTTATAGCCCCCAAAACACTCATACATGTAGAGAGTTTACCAAACTTAATGGGCTTATATTATAGTGGTCCAATTGAGCTTTATAATTTGTGCTAGAGATGTTATTGGTCTAATAGGTTGACCAAAATACTTACAGAAGAGGGAATCTATAGGCCTCAAGCTAGTTAATAAAGTGTGTATCCATCTCATTATGGATTAATATTTGACATACATGTATTAACTAATTGACATTAACAAAGTTATCCATAGTATGCTTTATTTCATAATAGAGTGAATTATTATAATTATGGAAGTCCACATAAAAATATTCAAACACTCCCTACCTCCGATCGATGCCGCTACATGGTATTTCTAAAAGAACTGCGATCTCCAATCCTGACTGCTCCCGTTTTCGAGTGCCAAAAGCTATGACTTCGCCTTCGGTTTCTTCTCCTCTCACATTTGTCACCACCGTTCTGACCTTCATTAAAATTGTAGAGAAGCTCGACAGAGACTTTCTCGAGGAGGTTTATGCTTCTTCTTTTCATCCGGGTTTTGTTGGTTCTGTGTTCTTTGTGGGAATTGAGATCTGTTGTATTATTGTCTAGTGCATACCATCTGTTTGATAAAACTCATGACTCGTTTTGTGTCATTTTATTTGTATTTGTTAAAAGTTAAAATTTCCTATATAACTAAGTTAGAAGTTTCCATAATTGTAGAATTTTAGTGTTGAAAATATGTTTGATATGTCAAAGTATTGAGCTTAAGAGTAAAATTTTGTTCTCTAATATTAGTGTTAAATTTAAAAAGATTTTTTTTAGCTTTCTGCTCAACAGATTGTTTGTGACAGTTTTGATTGGTAATAATGGTCAGAATGGTCGGAAAACATAATAAGCATGAAAGTTTTTTTTTTCTTTTAATCGTGCAAATTAGTACCAGTCAAAACGGTCGGAAAAGGTAGAAAGTTTTGTGCAATTGTTGTTTTTTTTTTTTACCGCAGAGATCAGTACTAGTTAGAACAGTCAAAAAGTTAACACCGAGCAGAGTGGTCCCCAGTCAGAAAATAAGAATTCCCGATATGCACGGTTAGATTGTTCTAACCATATCTGATTGTGCATAATGATGGCCAATCTTATAAGCAGATCTTCTTACAGCACTAACTGATCCTCAAATTTTAAGGCAAACTGATCTTTTAGTTGACTGTTGTGTTGCGATCACTCGAATGTATGAAAAAAACGTAAAGTTAAAATTTTCAAATTATTGCGGATTTAATATATTCTTAATATAAAAATACAACATGATATTATTGAGAATATAATGCTACATTGGTGTGTGACAATAATGCATGGTCACGCAAATCTATGAAATTATTGTATATTAATCTAATTGTATGATGTTGATGCTATAAATATTGTGATATTTAATGTGAATTCATCTAATTTTAATCGAGGCAACCTTTCCAACCGAGCACACCTAAAAGAAACTTTTAAGCAGATTGGTCTTCTAATTAACAATATGTATCGATTCTTAAACGTGTGAAATTATGGGTATAAATATAAACTAAAGTTAAATTTTAATCGTCTAATTAAAAATTGAATTTTAACTAATCCTTAATATTCTAATTGACTAGTGCCTCAATAATTTAGTTTATGATTTATAATGATAAGCCAATGATTTCTTCTTACCGCTTAGATTGGTGCCGTTCGGAATGGTAAGAAAAGACAGTACGATAAAATGTGCTTATTGATTGCTTTTGACCACGCAGATTGGTACATGTCGAAATGGTAGAAAAAGGCAGTAAGATTACGGGTATTTATTTCCTTTTTCTCGCCGTTCTTTCCAGCATTGGTTAGAACGATTGGAATGTTTAAGAAGAACATATTGGTTCTAATTATATCAACATGTGAAATGGTTTTTTAAGTGGACCGATTTTGCCGTGCAGATCGATGTCTACACTTCTAACAAAACATTTTATTTTAATTGTTAACAGTGTTTCACTCACAATTATAATTTTTTTAATATAACTCAAAGTTAAATTTTCCTAATTGTTGGTGTTATACAATTAAATTGGTAATAGTTTAACAAATTGTGTTTAAAATAAAATTCGCCAATTTTAGAAAATCATAGTGTCGGTGATTATGCTGGAGTGTTGCAATAGAAGTAGTATGCTGATCTTATAGAAATCTATCGGGAGAGGATAGCGATCCAAATTTATAACAACGATTGACTTTCGTGATTACACTTGATTTTGATTTCGCATGAAAAACTAATTAATGATTTTATATAACGTTTGATTCTAATTGTTGATAGTGTCTCACTCACTCACAAGTATGGTTTTAAATATAAACTAAAGTTAAAATTAACTATATTTTGATATTATAGTGTTACATTAGTAATTATTTGACAATAATTCATCGATTACGGAAACTAATAATGTGTTTGTTGTTTTAAAATTAAATATGTCAAATTATGATTTATAAATATAAACTAAAGTTAAATTTGATCAAATTTTGATATTATAGTGTTACATTGGTAATTATTTTGGAAAGTATCGTATGTATTTAGTAAAATTTTGACCGAGCGGGTCGTTCTTATCAGGAAGACTATTCTGACCGGTTTCAAATTTTTTAACTGATGTGACCGGTCACAGTCTGCTCAACACTGTTCATTCGTCTTCCCCTTCAAATTTTCGGATTTGCAGCTAAAAAAAAAACTACGAAATGGTATGAATCTTGATGGTTTTTTAAATAGAACACCTAAACATGGATGCCCAACCTTTAAACAACAATTTAAAGAAGAAAAACGGGGTTCTGAGATTAAAATATCAAATTTGGAGCTTGATTTCTCAAGTTTTTTAGTGATTTTAAAAACTTTCAATTTGTCTCACATAATCGTCAAAACAACATTGGAATGTGAACGGAGATAGACGCCAAAGACAATGGACGTCGATGGGGGTGGAACTGACGGTAATTGGGTAGCGCTGGCGACGAGAAATGTTAGTGGAGAGAGGTTTTTTTTTTTTTCCTGAAGATGGTGGTTTTTTGTTTTGCTTTTTCAATATACATTTTTTTTTAATGGAAAAGGACATTTTGGAGAAGTGAAATGTTTCATTAAATGAGGAGGCTATCCGTTTGAAGTTTTCACATTGAGTGTTAATGACTTGATAAAATGGCTCATTTAAGGTTATTTTTTTAAAAGGGTCCTTGCCTTACACGATATTTATAGGAGGAATTTTTTTCTTTTTTTCAATTAAATTTTTATTTTTACTAGAATCTAAATCTAAATTATTTTAGTTAATTTTTTACATCATGCTCGAATAGTAAACACATGTGACACTCACATATTTTTTTCCGTTAAAAAATGACAGCGACTATCAATTTTGATTTTGTTGCTAACAATATAAAAATTAATGCTATAGTTTTTAAAATAAGGGCCCGTTTAGTTTGTGGATTCGAATTGGGGTAATTTGAACTGTAAAAAATATGGACTTGGTGATTTAAATTGAGATATAAGTCGGTGTATGAATGTGCAGATAAACTGTAATCCGAAGTAGGAATATAATTTGATTTGTCTTTAGGTAGAGTGTTAAAAGCAGTCAATTGAAAATTTGATTAGACTTTTGTAACAAATCTTAAAAAATCTCACTCTCTATGGTCAATTTTAATCGGTTATATGAATAGATATTTGTTCTTCTCCTTGCTCTGTATGCATAAGAAAAAAAAAATCATTTTAATCGAAGTTAAAAATAAAAGGCCCATTTGGTTCATAAGTTAAACAAAAAATTTGAAGTAGAAATTTAAATTTTGTGAGAGAAAAGTATGTAGCCAAATGATTTTAACAGTAATTCGAACCTACGAAAAAAAAGTATGAAAAGAAATTATGACATTTTAAAGCTTGGAGTAGAAGAGGAAATTTTTTTTTTTCATTTTAGTACCCTCTGTTATATCGAAATTTGAGTTTGGCATCCTCTATATTTTTAAAAATTTCATATCGGTACCTCAACTTTTTAAAAAATCTTTTTTTAATACTTTAGAGCTATTTTTTGAGACACAAAAAGACAATTATCCTCATTGTAAAAATTCACCTGTTGACCAGAATTTTAAAGGAAAAAAAAGATTTTAAAAATTATTAAACTTGTAGAGCATAATCCTTTTTTTAAAAATTCAACTCTTTAAAATCATTTTTTAAAATTCCTTTTTTTAAATTTTAGTCAACAGATGAAGTTTTACAAGAGTAATAATTTTTTCTTTTTATGTCTTAAAAAATGACTAAGATATCAAAATTAATTTTTTTAAAAGTTGAGATACCGGCATGAAATTTTAAAAAACGGAGGATATTAAACTCAAATTTTGATAAAAATATAGATACTAAAATGAAATTTTCTGAAAAGAAATGAACTTTGATGCTCATTCCAATTGAATTTTCGATTCAGATTACACAATACTACTCTAAGAGGTCGAAGTTTACTGTTCTTGAAACGGTAAATTTTCTTTTTTGTCCTTTCTGTGATTTTCCTTTTTTTCCCGTGTGGTTTTGCCGTGTTGCGCACTTCAGCTATTGAGTTTGTTATTGATCTAAACAAAGGGTAAAAGATCTATTTTAAGATCTAAAACCAACTGTCACCCACTGAAAAATAGTTGGGGGTCATTCGTGCTAAAAATCCCAACTAGAATTCTCAACTGAAAAAATAAACGTAAAGAAAACAAATGCAACTTCTTAGCCAATGCTAATCTTATGCGCTGTCCAGACAGCCGCTAAGCTTCTGCTTCTGCCTTGTCAATCTTCCACGTAGACTGAAACCTACCTACACCTTTCTGCCACGTAAAATACACGCGCCTCTTCTTCTTCCTCCTCCTCCTCCTTTCCTCTAAGAAGAGATTTCATTCATAAAACTGCAGACGGCCACGGAACAATCTCAGGGTTACCGGGCATAAAGCGAACCGAACCAAACCAAACAAGGGAAAAGAAAAAAAAAATGGAAAATTGTGGCGCGTGTACATACGCGCTTCATATTGCGCGTGGTTTTTCGGCAATATTGAATCAGGGAACCATCTATGCCACATAATAGAATAATCTTTTGCATAAAAGAGACCAAGAATAGTCTGATGGGGCATGGTGGGTACCTCTCCCTCTCCTTCTATGTGTAAAAATTTCCACAAAAAAAAAAAAAAAGAACCCCAATGTTTCTAAATCCTCTTCGCCAAAGCAACAGTTTTGTTGTTTGAAGCGCTTTCTTGCTTGTAAGTTTCATTTATAATCAGTTTTTCAATCTCTTTTGTGTTTTTCTTGTTTCTGCTTTGTTGGTTGGTGGTGATATTCTGGAATGCTTATAACTGTTGGGCCATGGCAAATTAAAAGAATTTCATTTAAGAGTCTAATTCATGAACTGGGTATTTAGTTTGGGAACTGTGAAAAGACAAGTAAAGCTGTAATCTTGAGCTGATTCCGAGGCTGTTGCGTTTCTGGGGTTGAGTTTTAGGTTCTCCATAGTTGTAACACAGTGGTGATAAGGAGGACAATTGTGCATAGAGAATAAATAGTCGATGTTTGTGCGTTTGAATTTGGATTTTCTAGATGGGAATTTCTACGTGCTGGAGATATTATGGTGATGGAATTGGTGCTTTACTTTGGTGTGTTTGGATTTGGGATTCCTATCCTTTCACTTGGTATCTAAAAAAGGCAAAATGCTTTTAATTATTCTGTGTTAAAATATAAGAAATTGAGAATTTGGAACAAATTCCCTTGCTCCGGGTTGGGATTTGGTTCTATTGATTGTTTTCCTCAGTTAAAACCATTGGTAGTGTATCATAGACAAGAGAACTTACAGGAGTTCCTCAGTTTTCTTGAGGTTTTATTAGATATTTTTACCTGAGAAAGAGATGCAGCGGGTTCGGTTTTCCTCCGAACAAGCTCCCGTGCATAAACTAGGGGATTCTCAAATGACATTATCCCCCAAGTTTAGGTTAGCCGTTGTGCAATCTTCTCTGTTGAATGCTTCATCAGAGTTGGAATTGTCTTTAAGGGGAGAACCCTTGATTCCGGGCCTTCCTGACGATGTTGCGCTAAATTGTCTCCTTCGGCTTCCAGTTGAGAGTCATGCGGCTTGTAGATCTGTTTGCAAGAGATGGCATTTACTTCTTGGCAGTAAAGAGCGTTTTTTCACAAGACGAAAAGAGTTCGGATTCAAAGACCCTTGGCTGTTTGTGTTTGCTTTCCACAAGTGCACCGGGAGGATTCAGTGGCAGGTTCTTGACCTCACTCATCTCTCTTGGCATACTATCCCCTCAATGCCTTGTAAAGACAAGGTTTGTCCCCATGGATTCCGATGCATTTCAATCCCGCACGAGGGGACTCTCTTTGTCTGTGGGGGCATGGTCTCTGATGTAGATTGCCCACTTGACTTGGTCCTCAAGTATGAAATGCAGAAAAACCGTTGGACTGTGATGAATCGGATGATTACCGCTAGGTCTTTTTTCGCAAGTGGGGTTATTGATGGAATGGTTTATGTGGCTGGAGGAAACAGCGGTAATCTTTTCGAGCTGGACTCAGCTGAGGTTTTGGATCCTCTGAAAGGCAATTGGCGTCCCATTGCGAGCATGGGAACAAATATGGCCTCCTATGATGCTGCAGTTCTCAATGGGAAGCTTCTTGTCACGGAAGGCTGGTTATGGCCTTTCTATGTCTCCCCGAGGGGTCAAGTTTATGACCCGAGAACCAACAATTGGGAAAGCATGGCTGTTGGACTGAGAGAGGGCTGGACAGGTTCAAGCGTGGTGGTTTATGGCCACTTGTTCGTGGTCTCCGAGCTCGAGAGAATGAAACTTAAGGTATATGACGCAGGAACTGATTCTTGGGAGCCAATAGAAGGACCTCCTTTACCAGAACAGATATGCAAACCATTTGCCGTAAATGCCTGCGACTGCAGGATTTATGTCGTGGGTCGGAACCTTCACGTTGCGGTGGGCCATATCTCCAGGCTTAACAATAAAAGCAATTCTGAGAAGTGGAGCTTTGGTGTTCAATGGTGTGTTGTTGATGCTCCTGATTGTTTCTCTGACTTGACGCCTTCGAGTTCTCAGGTTCTATTTGCTTAGTTGTTTGATTTTCCTTTGATGTCGTCTTATATATGGCCTTAAACTAAGTTGTAATTACTTGAAATAGTTAGCTTTGTAGAGTGCTAATATCTGTGTGAAAGGAGTTTTGGTGGTTATGGGGTTGTAATGAATGTACAAGTAGTTTTGCTCTTTTCCTAATTTTTCACCTGTTTTCTCAGTGATTGGTACCTTGGTATATTTACTATTCTTGTCTTTTACTTTTGGGTGTTGCCTGTAGCATGTTTTTTTTTTTGGCTGAACCTGTAGCACGGTTGAAACTTGTATTTGGCCTCATAATTTTATTACAATTTCTGAAAAATATTGATTCAATTATGCGAATAGCTACTAAGAGATTTTCAACAAACTTTATATTCACAAACCTTGGGAAAAGAACTCTTCATGAATTCCAGACTCATTAATCTGCGTTTATCCACGAGTATCATCACCCAAATTAAAAAAAAAATGTTACAATGTTTGATAGTGCATGTGTGCATGATTTTAAATGTTAGATTTAGTCAAGACCACATCAAAATAAAAAAGTTATGCAAAATTAACAGAACCTGATACTGTTTAAAATAGAATACTATAGGCGGGGTATTTCTTTCTATCCAATTGTAAAAATCTCATTAGAAGTGAGACTGTAGTTAGTCTATATGATGATTACATATGGTGCATGTGTTCATTATAGTCATTAGTCTTCTCACCCCCAGACCGAAATTTAAGCCCTTCAGAATTTGTATTGGATTCATGTAATAAATCTGTGTATTGATATTTGAAACAATTGTTATCTTTTTGATATTGTTATACAACTGTCGGACAATCTCTTGAATTGATGATGTTTAGATGGTACTGAGATGATAACCATAATCATCTCGGATTACTGATTCTTGAAAATGACAACTTGGAAAGCAAGCTGGATATCAATTTACTTTTGCATCAAGCACATAACTTTTTTTTTTTTTTTTATCTGAAACATCAAGCACAAAACTTTTGTATGCATTCTCCATCCTCATTAGAAATTTCTTTTTAACTTATGCTCCTTACCCTCCTGAATATGGGGTGAACATATTGAGATATAAGAATTCTAAACAGAGCCGGTAATAAGATTCGGTCAGTTTTGCATATACAATATAATATATATATATATATATATATTCATTTTTGATGGAATTTTGATAGTAGAGTTGCTTAATAAAAGATTCTTTCTTTGTTCTATTTGGCTGCGATTCCCTTTTTGAGAGAAGAGAACAAAAGAATTTCTTTTCCCTTTTGCAAAGGAGAGACAAAAGAAAGTCATAAAGGGAGCCTGATCACGCATGCCACCATCAAATCAAGAATTGTAAAACATAAGATCAAAAGTAACATAATCGAGCTAAAATGACGCAAACTTGTCGAAAGGACGAAGTTTTTAGAGTTCTAAATGATGTAATGAATTGAAAACCTATCTTGCTGGATACTCCTATCCAATTGGATGACTATGAGCGTACAACAAAGCTAAAAAAGAGGTGATTCGCAAAACTACTTGCCAAGGGGGATCCTAATAGTTCTAGCAAAGGTTTAAGAGTCCTTACCGTTTTAATCCTAATTCGAAATCTGTCTACTTTTTTTTTAATACCCCGCTTAATCGTGTACTTTTGCTTTAATTTGACTCTGTCCATCCTGCCTGATGGTTCTCAACGGGCATGGAGGCACTGCCGCCACTAAAAAAAGAAATAAACAATTCTTTATGTTTATATTGTTGTTTAAACCAATTGTCTAGTCTAAAAAGGAAAGTTTTCATCGGTGCCCCAACTAAACAAGTATTGTTAATATTTTTCTTTATTTAATTCTTTGCTTTATTCTCAAACCTATTATCTTGGTGTTAAAACTTTTTCCCCCTCAAATCCCACCATTCATATATATATATATATATATATTTAAGGAAAATGAGATAAATATCTATTTAAATAGTATCACTTTCATGTTTGACCCACAAATACTGATCAATGATTTTTATCAAATAATTATATTAATTATAAGGGGTAAAAATTTACAATTTTTTCTTTATCTAATTCTAATATAACTTTCTTTTTATTATTTTCCTTTAACTCGAACCATTTAATTCACACGTCCTTTTAAAAAAGAGTTTCACTCAATCCCCCTTTTCAAATATCCTATTTCGTAAATTTTTTTTATTTAATTGTGTTCCACTATAATCAAAACCCGACTCCGTGTTCGTACCAATCCTAAATGAAACATTTATACAATAAAATGTATTTCAATTTAATTTCAAACATTTTATTATTGGGGAAATGTAATTAGATACAATTTTTCCGGGGGGAGAGTATTAGGCCTAAAAAACACTAAAGGTGGGCTCATAAGTTGGCCCAACAATAAATGCCAAATCGGCCCGTTGGAAGTTGGCTTATAACACTCCGATCCGATCCCAATTGACCAGCAAATCGAGGAGGGGACCGGACTGAAAGAAACTCAGCTCTTTGCAGTGAAGAAGAAGAAAACAACGACAAAGAAGAAGAAGAAGAAGAAGAAGAAGAAGAAGAAGAAGAAGGGAAGGAAAGAGAATGGGGGCAATAACGAGCGCAGTAATAGCAATAGCAGGAGTTGTGCTTGGATGGATCACCATCGAGATCGCCTGCAAACCTTGTCTCGAAAAAGGTCGTGAAGCCATTGATCGATCCCTCGATCCCAATTACGATCCCGACGATAACGACATCCAAGCTCCTCTTAATCCCAACTCACATCCCCAAAATCTTGTCCTTGATCCCAACTCCGATTCTGCTTCGTCTCCTGCTACTACTACTTCTGATGCAATCAAGGCCGTCTGATATCATCTACCTATCCTTCCTTTGCGTAAACGGCAATTCATCCTCCGTCGTTTTGCTTCTTGTTCTCTGCCTCTTGAGTCTTTGACTTTTGGTGATTCTTGGGATGTAATGTATTATCTATTCTATCTTGTTGTGTTTCTCACACATGGGTGTGTTTTGTGGAACTTTAGTTGGGAAGATTATAATGGAATTCTTTTTTTTTTTTTTGTAATTTTAATTATTTGTTTAGTTTAGCTTTCTAATTGTTATCTAATTTCCTTGTGTTATGATTAATCTTTCGTTTGTTGCCTGCGAATGCATAGCAAGCTTTGCCACACCCCACAGCGTAAATTAATATTTTTGGATCAATTCAAACCAAACAATTAATATTTTTGGATTTTTGGTCCCACTTTGATCGGTATTTGGTCAGCATTGTTTTTGGTTTAGTTTGGTTTGGTTTTTTAAAACCAAACAAACCGATCAAAACTGCATATATGAAATTCTTCTCATCATCATAAAATAATTTCTATTAATTATTGTAATAGATTATTGTAATAGGTTTTAAAATAGTTAAGCGTAGACTCCAAAACTAAATAATATTGGATATTATTTTGAAGGATGAAAAACTTTTATAAATTTGAATGTTGTTATGTTAAGAGTTAAATGGCAAACTTTAAAATAATATGAAAAACTTTGCATGTTTGTCTAATGTCAGAAACTTTTCAAGCCTAACTCCAAACCTGTAATAAGTTATTTGTTTGAATTTAGTTTTTCTCTATAATATCAAAATGTCCAGATAGAATTTTTATTTTTAGTTTGGTTGATGATTTTTGCTAAAGAAAAATGAACAAAACAGACCACGATACCAAACGGCAGCAATGTTACATCAAACTCACATTCAATATTTTTAACATATACTTTATTGAGATTTTTTTTTTTTTTTTTGGAAGTGAAAACTTTTATTCAACGTGGCATTAAGTCTGCTTTTACAAACAAAGCAATAAACAACGGAACTGAATCAAGCCAACAAAAATCAACCGATGGTGAAACATCGAAACAAGCCAAGTAGTGGGCTACCAAATTCCCTTGACAGGAAACGTAGCAAACATTAGCACTATCATTACGTAAAATCACTTCTCTAATGTTCTCATTTAAGATAAAGGGCTCTTGACACCGATGAACGGATGGCTCGAATCACATTCACATTAATAGCATTCGATTCAAGAACCCACTTTTGAAAATCACTCCAAGATGCCATACTTGCACCCTCCCTCGCTGCACGGCTAAGCATTCGGCCACATAAAAGAGAAAAAGTTCCCAAAATAACGAATAGATGCAGCGCCGATGACACAACCGTTAAACATTCTTCGCCACAACACTGATTCCGGTGAACTTAAAGCTGTCTTTAACCGCTGCGTCAATGGTTACCAAGATTTTACAAAACTGATTAGTGTAGAATTCTCTTTAATATTTTATGTAGAAACTTGAAATACTCCCCGATTTAAAAAAATGGACGGCGTGGTTCAAGTTGAAATCAAACCTCATGCCTCACGGTTCGTGGAAATTAAGGGGACTCGACTCAACGTCATAATGTAGATTGGTCGGATTCAATATTTATCCCAAAGCTATAACCGAAGCTCTTAGAATGTCAATTGTTGCAACTGCTTTCCGCTGGGGGTATGAAATTTTGGAGAGAGAGGTACTAATGCTAAGGTCATAACGAAGAAGCGGGTTTTTTGGAATTCCCAGCAAAAAGAGGTCATATTTCAAAATATTAAGGGTGCCAATCACGTCATAAATTTTGGATATATTGGTTATCGAGACTAGTGATTTGGAATTTCCTACTCATATAATATATGATTTAACTTCAAGAAATGTCGGTATTTATAGTGGATTATGGCAAACAAGAAAAGCAACCGCGTTAATATGCCCATTTTCCATATTTTGATTCACATTCCATACGAGGTAAAAATGACATTTTTGACACAATATATATCCCTCTTTTGTTCCTTCCAAATAAATTAAACCAAACAAAACAACACAATACTAAGACGAAAGTACGATTGTATTTTGGGCAAAAATGGAAGAAAGTAATGTTGGTAAGAGTGAAATGTAGCTTAGATGTAAAGGTAACTAGAAACAAAAAGATAACAAGAAATGCAAGTATACCCTTCCCCTTTTTTTCGGTTGTCCTTCAATGATCCTGTTTCCAAGAAACTGAAAATCAATTCAGACTTCATGATAGGAATACAAATTTGAAAGAACAGACTCAAAATAATTTACAATCAGAGTTGATCTCAACAAAAATGAAAAAAACTACAAAGTTACTGTACATTAATCAGACAAGGGATTGAAGATTCTGCCTCCTTTCTGAGGACGGAAGCTCACCCAAGTCATTTACAAGGAGGTACGAAAAAGGATGATTATGCCAAGTAGTTGTAAATTTGGGGGTTGTTCTTGTCCCGTTCTAGGTACTCCCTGTCTATAAGGCTTTCAATTCTCTTCTTCAAATCGGCCGGTTTTATCGGAAACTTTAGCTGCTCAACAGAAGATAACAAAATTAGTTTATTCTTTCCAACAACATCCGACACACCAAGTAGATCATTGGAGGGTCCTATAGCTTGTGCCAAGGTCAACTACATGAGCTTAATTACATTTATGGGAACTGTAGTGTGCTTGAACAAAATGTCCAGGTATTTTGGATATAAATAATGCACAAGACTGAAAAAGAATGGGGCGCTTCAATATGTTATGGCACGACAAACATGTCAAAAAATATAAGGTTTTTATTTTTTAAAGGATATCATTTACCTGTTGGAAAAGTTCGGTAATCAGAAGAGTGTGACTTAGAACTTTTCTAGTCTTCATTATCCGAACAATAGCAGCATCAACCTGAAAATAGCAAACCAAACCCCCAAATTTTCAGATGGATACTCCATATGTTCTACGAGAACGTAGTCTCCTTTGGTATGGTGAAAGAAAAGCATCATAAATTGCAGAAGGAAAAAAAAAAAGTTTAATAATGAAAATTAACCTGATATTGACGATCTTGGAATACTCTTTCAGTGGTGCTTGTGTTCTCCTCCACTGTCTCCTTCATCTGGATTGCATTTACCTGAACGCATGAAAGTCATGTTAGTTTGAAGCTCCATAAAGAGCTGCAACAAATAGAGATTTAAGTACTCGAGTGACAAAAGCTTATGAATCACTAACGAAGCTTAAGATCACTACATCATAACATTTTACCTTGATACGGTAAAGAGGAGCACTAAACGCTTCGTTGAATACAAATGCATCATTGTCTTCCACGTCTCTCCCTTTTGGCAACTGTAGAATTAATGTTCAAAGGGAAATGATTCATAAATTACTAGATATCATACTTAGAGCTCGTTTAGTTCGCTGATTCGAATTTTTAATTCGAGTTGAGATGTGACTTTATGTGAGACCTTTTCTGTAGCAAAAAAGTTAGATGTGACTGTTTCTGAGAGCTTTTTACTGTTGCAAAACTTGAATTCTCAACTTGAATCGGTGAAATGAACGTGACCTTAATATTTCCAAATTCATCTATTCAACTAAGTCTCCTAACTAACAAAACCTGGCAGGTAATTGCCATCATGGAACCTACCTTTTGCAGGACTCTAACTTTTCCGCATGCAAGAGACTGCAAAGTTCTTCTTAGTTCCTTATCCTCGATGCCAGTGGAGTCTTTAATATCTTCAAAGCTCAGCCTCTCAGCGTCATTAAACAGCATGAGAACAACAGTCTGGAACAAAACAGATAGAACGTCACCAAACCTTATGGTTCATCTACTTGGGCCAGGCATAACTTGAAGACTAAGAAATGGGAAAGCAAGGGTGGGGGAATGGAAGAGAATAAATACCAACCTGAAAAAGTGAAACTGCAAGCTCCTTTTTGCCTTTAGGAAACTCGGCTTTTAAAACACAGTGACCTAATGAATTTTGCCACATTAAACGTCTTCCACTGTACTTGCTTAAGTAAAACTCCTTGAAAATGTCCTATTGACCAAGCAACAGAAAAAATTCACAAAATCACATGCACATTCAAATTAGTCATCATGAAAAGCATCAATATCGTAGAAAATCCCCTAACCTGGTAAACATTCAGTTCATGAGGGAGTCTAACATCCATGGGAGGGTATGTTGGCCAATACCTGAAGGAAGCGACCAAATCACCAACTAAACTTCAACTCTAAGCAAACTGAATACAATTAGAGATAATACAGGAATCTCGTTCAGCCTACCCTGTAGTTAGGACGTGAACACTCATCTCAATACCCAATGGAAGTTTTGTCCTTGCCTGGGATGATTGTTTGAACGACTCATTTATCTCTTTTGATAATTCGATGTCCTAAAATCATATACAAGGAATGAAGGTTAAGAAGGTATCTTAGCACAAAAACTAGCATAGCTTGAATGTGTACAATAACCGGTTTAATCCAACCAAATAAAGCTTCTAAGAGATCCTTGTTGTCATTTGACATGCTTACGAAGATGGGAGAAGCCCAAATGAAAATTAGATTGTTCAGACCCAAGTTTGAGCCTAAAGAAAAATCCCCCTCCAAGAGGATTATCTAACCATTCTACGAGTTAAAAAGTTTTAAACCCGGCATTGATAATTGAACATAAATCATCGCCCCGGTTATCTTTCATATATAAAGGAGCACAATAGAGAAAATATATATACATATGAATAAATCAGCCGTTTTAGATAAAAAAAAAAAACTTGACCAATAACACGATTAGTATCAATTCTTAGGCCTAAAATAAATTGGGAAACAAGCACACCTTAAACATTCCTTCAAGTTTGTTTGTGAATTGACTGCCACACTCGGTCTTCAACTGTAAGAGTAATAAAACCTCGTTAGCACGAAATTTAGAAATATAGTTATTATATCAATTCAAGGGGAAGAAAAATCCAATCCTAACCTTAGAGATCATAGACTTCTCTGCATCAATAGAAGCACTTTTGCCCAAAAGTAGCCTTTTTGCAAGATCCTTCTTGTAAAAAGCTTCAAATACATCTTTGCCCTTCATTGAAAAACGATAAAGCAAGTTGTTTTTATGGGTTTAATCTTGAAGACAATCAAAAGCAGGTATAATCTATGACAGAAACAACCACAGCAGAAACTGAGAGGAAATATTTTTCAATAAATCCACCGACAAAGTTATTCATTCTTCCATTAATAAATTGAACATACCTGTATAAACCTGAACAAAACCAAGACTTTATCAAGTGTGCCCTCCAATTCCTCTTCGGAGGTACCCTTATTCCCAGCACGAAGCTTCTCATCTAGGAACTTGGCAATTAGTTCAGCAGGTCGGTTCTGTTATACAGAAGACAATTTTCCACTCTTAAGAATTCATATAAATAGATTATGCAAAAATAATATGAAATGCAACAGCGAGATGATTTGGCAAGCAGGTGGTCGAGGAGGGAAGGGTCGAGAGCATGCCAGAAGGTTGGTTAGGAATGTAAGGGGAAAAATCACATGGCTAGACTAAGTGCAAAGACTCAAAGTGGGATGGGTCAAATACATGTGAGCAAGCTCAATGCGTTGGTAGCAATAACATTTTTAACCAAAGGTCCACATCGTTTCTTCTGTTATGAAACATGGAAAGCAAGTGTTGAGTAATTCAAAAAACAACATTCATTAAGTAGACATATAATATTGTTTTTGAATGTTCCGATTTGAGTGTCTTTAAGGTGATTTACAAAGTACTAAAGCTATTTACTTTTAAATGTCGGCTGCCCAATGATGATTCCTGACTCTTCAAAAGAAATTGAAAGAGAAACTTTGGAGTCATATAAGCGTGTTTTCTAGATGCCACGGATTGTTCAATGGCAGATTGATTAGTCGGCGATGTGATTGGATCTTGGGTTTGGGAATTGGTGATAAATTATATTGGGCAAGAGGTGTAATTATGAGTGTTGAAGCTGTTTAAAAGGTTTGGTTGACTCGATTTTCCGCTATTTTTACCGAGACTTAAGAGGATTCCGTGTGGGAAAGTTTTTAGGCTGGACAGAAGTGTGGCCTCATTTTTTTTATTTTTTTCCGAGAGAGTAACCAGTGGGGTGGCGGGGTGAGGTAATCGGCAGGGTGGGCGGCATGCTCGACACCGGGGACCTGCAGGTGGAGGCATGGTGGAATCTCGGATCTGGTTCGATATATCTTTTAAATGTTTTAAAACACGAGTTTTAGAAAATTTCAGTTTCTAATTGATTAACAGGAAGGGCAATTTTGACATTTCATATCCCAAAAATCAGCCATAAGGTACCAAAAAAAGGTTTTCTAGAATGTTAAGGTACCATTTCAATATTATCAAAAATTCAGGGTCCCAAAAGCATGTTTCGCTACAACACAGGGTACCAAAGTGATTTTATCCTTTTTAAAATTAAGGAAAGCCATAGGAAATGACAGGACAGAGAATGCAGGTGATCAAGAAAAAACTGAGGCTGTTTGGTACTTGTTTTGAAACAATTTTGCACGTTTTCCAACAAAGAGGTTTTGAAAATGATCTTGGAATAGTGTTTGTTTCGCATTAAGTGAGGAATGGAAAAAAAAAAAAAAAAGAAATGTCTTCATATTTTGTTAAGAAAATGGGAAAACACTCGAGTCGTTTATCCTTTTTCACCTTCATTTTTTACACTTATATACTCAACATACATTTTCAGAAACATAACCAAACAGTTTCACTTTATTTAATTAAAAAAAAAATCAAACACAATCTCAGAAACAATTTCCAATAACTATACCTAAAAATTCTCATTTTCATCTCCATACTCAAAACAAAACCATCTAGAGACGCTCTCAAACAGGCCCTTACTTTCTCATTTCCTTAAAAGAAAAAAAGAAAAAAGAAATAGAAATTTACCTGGCGCAAATTAATGAGATGCTCAAATGCGTCCTTTATGGTATTGCAAAAGGCTTCATTCTTGAAAAAGCTTTCTTCCCATATCGTGTCGAGAGAAGCCTTAAATTCCAAAAGGGAGGAAACCATATCTTTATCTTTCTCTTCATCCATGACAATGCCCTGACCTGTCCTCCGGATGTATGAGCTAAGGGCTTGCCTTAATGATTCAAGAGCATTTACTCTGGTAAAGAGATTGTACATCCTTTGAAGGTCCGCAATACGATTGGCATCCATCAGCATCATGAACCTCTTGAATAAGTCAAACACACGATGAGATAAGAGCTAATATGAAAGAATCAAGTAATTAAAGTCTAAATAGAAACCTTGTCAAGAATAGCGGATATATGGCGTTCAAGAAGCTGCTTTTCTGCACTTGCTATTAATGGCTTTCTTGTGCTAGCATCCAGATAGAGCAAGCATCTCTCATGTTCTTCATGTAACCTTGTCTGCAAGATAGCACCCACAAATCTCCAAATGTAATCATAAATTCCCATAGAAAGAGCTTCAAAAAAAGTAAAGAAAAGGCTTTGATCAACATGCTAGGAAAGTTATATGAGCAACGTGATTGGAATAAATTGTTGATTAAAAACAATAATAAGTTAGTGCACATATGCTAACTTAAACACAAAGGGATGGAAACAGATATTAACCTCCACATGCTTCAGGTAATCTGGAACATCTGATTGCTGCATGTATTGCATGCCTTCAGCAGCATAAAATTCAGAAGTGCGCTCAAGAAATGGCTTTTCAAAACTTTCCGAGTAAATTCCTAATGCAGTAAACATCTTCAGAAGATGGTTAAGAAGAGCCCTGTCCACTGCTTCACCTAATCTGTAAAACCAAAAACATAAAATTGGAACGAGCCCAACCATCACCAAACATAAGCAACATTTCTAGAGTTCAGCATTAAAGAACCGTAAATGCTAAACCATACCCAAAAATCAAAGGGTTAATCTCATAAATGGTCCCCAAACTTTACCCCAAATCTCATTTTGGTCCCTGACTTTTAAAACATCCTAAACTTGACCTCGAACTATCAGTTTGTTTCAATTTTAGTCCTTCCATCAGTTGGATGTTGAAAAACACTATGAAATATAGACGATTTTCTATTAGCAGAGTATCATCTTACATTAAGATCGCGTGTATACTATATTTTACTATTTTGTCAGCACAGTGTTATTCTCCATCAGTATCATGTACATATTTTGTCCTCTTTTTAGAACTTAACAAATAGGAAGGACTAAAGCTATAGCAAACAGATAGATAAGGGTTATGCTTGGGACGTTAAGAGTCAAGGATCAAAGTGGGATTGAGGGTACAGTTTGGGGACCATTTGTAGGATTAACTCAAAATCAAAAGTCCAAACATCAGGTTTTAGTCTAGAAAGATAAAATAAAATAAAGTTTACAGCAATTTTTTCCCATAGCACCTTCACCTAAGGCCCAACAAATCCACATACATCAATAATAATAACCCCATTGGCACGCTAAAGCCTAAAAATACACGTCCCAGTAAAATTAGCCAACAAATAAGCACTTTATGGCAGGTTTGTTGTTATCCCTATCAAAGAATTTTGGAGGAAGGACCTTACTACTTGAAACAAACTACGCACTCTTAAAAACTTAACCAAGAACAAATGTAACGTAAGAAGGAATACTCTTGAATATCAAGGGTAAAAGAACCCAAAAATTTTCTGAAAAAGGTCCTTCACTTCTTTCTCCATACATTAGTACCTTGGCTTTAGTATTAGATTGAGTATTCATATCATCAAATAGCCTCTTCCTTGATGCAGGCTTGGAATTTCAAAATTGTGTCAACAATTCATTTTACCAATTGACGGTGTTAGAAAGCCAAACAGAATTCAGAAATAGTAAGGGATTCTATTTACACAAATCCAGAACACCACAATAAATCCAGCATAGAAGAAGTAAGTTACCTTTCTTGTTCAATCATTCTTAACAGACCAGTAACAGTTTTGTGCTCTACTTCTTGAGACAAAGAAAGATGCTTGCGGAAAAGTTGCAAGCCCATGTCCCACAACGAACGCACATTTGGTGTTTGTCTCACATATGTCCTATCTAAATATAAGGCTATTCCACGTATCATCAAAATCTGGTCACATAGATCCTGCCAGCATCTCTCAACGAGGGACAGAAAAACCACCAAATCAGGGCTTTGGCCAACTAAGGCTCGCAATGCTGCAGCTATATGTGTTTCACATTCTCTTTCAATCCGTTGATAAAGATTGGCCCCCAGCTTGTGCAGGCATAGATTATTAACAGCCTGAGAACAACATAATTGATTTACAGTGAGCTGCGTTCAAAAGCTAATTTATTCAAGGACAGAAAAAATCTGATAAAATTTACCTGATAAAGCTTCTCCAAATCACAAGAATCACGTCGCTTCAAGAATATAGCACAAATAGCTGACTTCAGCTTTGCCCATGTTTCGTCTTCAAAATTTACGGGCAATTTTGGTTTTTCTTCATATAGAGAAAAGTAAAATACATCAGCCAACCTTCAAATGCATAGTGCAGTTAAAACTCTTTAAGATTCCAAATTTCATGATGGTTAAGAGATTCCTATGTCAACAAAATACAAATCTTTTGTTTCACCCATAATTTCAAGGTTTGTTCAGCACAACAAATGTTTGACAGCCTTAAGAAATACAAAGCCAGTAAAACTGGAAACATCAGTGATAGAAGTCACTGACAGTCTGATATATTTACAATCACCAAAGAATTGAGTAATTCATAACAATTGCATCATAACTTGATAGACAGAGTGTTACGACAAATCAAACCATTTTTAACTGTAAATATGTCAAGCAAAGCCAAGGGAAAGGCTCGCAAACCACACGTTTACCTAATTTAAAAGAGAGATCAATATTGTAGGGCCATGAAAATAGATATAATAAGAAAGAAACCCCAGAATAAAGTTTTTCACTTTTCTGAAAATTTCCTGCCTGACTCTAACAAATATTTAGAAGAGAAATATGACCCAAGCCTCAAAAGAAAAAATGTATTATAATTGTTCCTTGAAATAAGGGACATATGCATGCCTCAAATCATTTGCCCAACAAAAATAACACTTAGAATTAATTGCTTTCATCCACCAAAGAGCTGATTTCAAAAAAAAAAAAAAAAAAAATGCACATCAGTTTTCAACCCTTAGAAGGAAAACTTTTTGCAATGTGACACTTCAATTTTTCATGTATTTTTTAGTTTTTACTGAAAAACCCAATTTTATGACAACCCAGTCAAACAACGATTTTAAAGACCAAATTCCCCAATCCACTTAAAAATCAGAAAATTGTTTTTTTACCTCAGATTTCTTTAAAAAAGTATTAATGTAATTGGTTTGGGACCACCACATAATCCTAATGAGCTTTTAATTTGAGATTAAAGAAAATTAATTCTGAAATCAAATCCTAATATGGCATTCCCTTCACAAGCACACAATAACAGTCAAGAGGACAGCGAGAGACCAAAAAAGAAAATGAAAAAACGTCAAGGAACAAAGCAAATTAAAAAAAAAAAAGACCACGAATAAAGCAAGGAAAACTTGAGGAATTCTGATGCTAGAGCACGAGATTGAAGGACATCATATCCTAGAAAGACTCAAATCTTTGCAGAGTGACCAACAAGACCATGTGAAAATAGAGAATGAGGTAATTTATAAGTTCATAGATAAGCAAGAAAACAAAATATATGTACAAACCATATGTCACTCTTCTGGGTGGCTCTATAACACGGTACACACTCTGCAATGATAATACGCTGAATGGTGGAAGTTGATATTAAATTCATTGAGTACCTGATTGGCTGAGTTTCGTGATAAACTATTAATTTGAACCTAAGAATTAGAAAAAAGTAACCAACAGACAACAAGCTCAATCTTCTCATCTATGACAAGACTTATGGGCCATATGGGCCATAGGTTTGAAGAGAAATTCAAATTAGTTTAAATTTTTGTGTGAGAAAATAGTGTAGTGAAAAAGGTTTGAAACAAATCTATGGCATTAACAAAAAGGCTTAATACATTCAATCTAGCATGACATGTAAAAAAATTGAACATTGGCCGTCTCTAAATAAAGAATAACACATAGAGAGAAACCATTTTGAATTACCTATTGGACACATAAGAACTATGCAGAATCTAATTGGGCTTTTATATCTATATCTATTGGACACATAAGTTCTTCATTTCTATATCTATTGGACACATAAGACCTAGAATCTAAGCAGCTCCTAAAGAAAAGAAAACCTAATAGTATTCCTAATTCCGTCCCCAAAACACTTGCGAAGACATTCGATCATCAGAAGCCCCTAAATCCACAGAACCCTAAAACGCATAATCGAGAGATCCTTGGGCAAATTCAATACCTAAAGGAAAAGAAATTCGGAAATCATCATTGAATTCTAGAAAGATCCAAGAAGCACAAACCTTTGTCTTTGTTGAACTTGATAACGAACTTCTTGCCGGGGGGATGGGGAGGGGTAGCCTTCTTGCGGGACAAATTGGCGGCGGCGCCGTCGGACGGCTTGGGATCTTCGTCGAGAGCCATGGAGGGGTCGAATACGACGTCGTTGTTGTCCTGGTTGTTGTGGTGGAGGCCATTCTTGTTGGGGTCGAGAGAGCAGGCCATGGCCTGGGATTTGGTCTTCTTCATCGGAGGTCCGTTTGTGGCGGCGGCGGTGGAGAAGGATGAGGAGGAGCTGGCGGCGGCGGCGTTGGTGTTGGAGCGGCTGCTGGACAAGCGTTTGGTGGGGTGAGACATGAAAGTGAGATCAACAGAGCATTGTAGTGAGAGAAACAAGAGAGAGAAAGAGAAGGTAATCTATAAAATGGAAATGAAGATTTGAGAAGGAAGCTGATATGCGTGTGTGTGTGTGTGTTTGTGCGAGTGTGAGAGAGACTGACGAAGGAGAGAGAATAGAAAGAGAGAATTTTTTTTTTTATTAAAAATTCTTTTTTCTAGTTTTAGTCTTAGATTTGTAATAAGAGTTTTTTTTAGCTTTTTTTGATATGATTAATAAAAATGAATTAACGATAATTTTTTATTTATTAACCGTTAAATTTATATTAAATATTATTTTTTTATATATTATTTTAATATATTATGATTTTAATTAGATCTAATAATTAAAAAATAGGTAATTAACACGGACGGTCTTTAATCTCTTGAATAGGTGACAATTTAGTTCTTATTTTTTTAATTTTAACAAAACGACTCCCAACCTTTTTAAACTGATGCAATAAAAACCTTTCTGTTAAATTGTAACGCCGGTTAAATTAATTGAGATTCATTAATCAAATCCGCTAGTTAGTATTAATTAATCTGATATTAGTGAAAGATTCTCAGTTATAATTATCACGTAAAAGACATTTTTTCTTTAAAAATGATTGTTTTGAAATTGACACTATTGTCCTCCCGAACAGTTTTAAGTATTGGTAACTAACTTTTCAGAACTTGAATAATGGGTCATTCCATACTCTATGCAAATTGGGCTTTGAAGTCTAATCATCAAATTTACAGAGAAAACCCAAGCTCATTTTTCCTTTTCTTTTTCTTTTTTCTTTTTTTTCTCCTTTTTTCTCTCCTTCTCTCTTTCTCCCACGTTCACTCTTTATCTCTCTCCACGCCGGCCAAACACTCCGATGAGGATTTCGGTGTATGTTTTTGACACCTCCCGACTCGTTATAAAGATCTCGATGAGCTAAGCATGTTGACATGTTGCACGACCTCCAACTCTACCGAAATCAGCCGCAATCGCCGCCCGAAGTTCTGAAAATAACTGAAACTTCCGATAGCGATATCTCCTCCGTTCGACATCCAATCAAGGTGATTCCAGTTCCTATGGATTCAGAACGAAGAGACGAAGAAAATCTATCATTTTTCATAGCTCGATTTTGGCTGGAACACCACCGTCCATGGTGGCCAGAATTCCCACCACCGCCACCGTCATTCTCCTCATTCCCGGTCGCCCTTTTTGCCACTGCCAATGCCATTGCACTCAGAGGACAACGCAGAGCAAGAAGTAACCCTTAGCCGCCTAAATCTGCCACCGTTTGCCGGAGATTGAAGCTTGTCGCTGCCGCTGCTGTGGTGTAGGGTGGTTCTGACAATCTAACCGTTGGATCATCATGATTTTGGTGTCTAAATGCTCATAAGATCATAGGTAATGAAAGCCCTCAACAAATTTTGAGATTCCATAGCTGAAGAATTAAGATCAATGTCACCGGATTTTGTCAACATTTTTTAGTTCGATCTGAGCAGTTAGAGGCCGAATTTGGTGAAATTTACCACACCATTGAACTCATAAGGGTCAATTTCGGGGGGGTAGGACCCAAGTCCGCCGCGAAAATATGCTCCGGCAACCTCCGCTGCCGATGGCGACCGTATTCCAATAACATTCTGTTCAGCAACCTCCCGACCTCCATTCATCAATCCGAGATCATATCCTAACTCTTTTCGACGTGCTAAACGCAATGGTGACCTCCATTGGCGCCAATTCCACTCTGTTGAAAAGTCTACCGGTACCGTGCACACCGATCGAGGCGAGTCGAATGCATTTGTTGAAGTTCAAAGCGAGCCGGGGAGCTTCAAGAATAAACGGTTGGACAACGTGAAGTTATTCGTAGATTAAATTGCCAAGAGGTAGGATATTCTTGTCTATATCCTTGTTAGCCTTGTTTCAAAGTATTTTGGCTTATGAAAATGTTTTAAAGACAAAACATGTTTTAAAAATAGCACGAAATATGCTATTGAGCTTATAATGAATTGAATTAAGATTTTAACAGATATTCCTTAAAATAAGATGTTTTAAGAACTGGTAAACCTGATGATGACCTAGATATCAGGATATGGAGATCGTATCCCTGGAGACAGGACCCGAAACCTTACGGGCTACTATGGTGGTGTTTTGTATTGCATTGGTCGTAAGTAATTTATTATTAAATTACTTACTGTTTGCCTGAAATCTGGAATTTAAGTTTATTTACCTTTCAGTAAAAAGGTTGTTTAGTTCCGAATGATTCTTTCGGGCCTATATTTTTATTACTTATTCAGTTTTTATAAATTATATTTTACTGGGCCTTTCGGTCACTTTTTCTCTATTTTTAATGTTTTAAACCCCCACCAGAGTTAGTGGTTTAGATTTACAGCATGGCAAGTGGATGTCAATAGCTTGAAGGCGCGAGATTCGAAGTGGTACGTTGGTTTCGGATGTACAATTTTAATTCTGAGATGTACTGTATTTCTGTATATAAGCTGTATTGGTTGATATTGTCCTAGAGTTATATTATTTTAAACTTTATGGACTGTTTTAAATATTGTTTGCAAAAGAAAGACTCCGGACTAATATATTTTAGTATCTATTTTGGTATTTATATATTTTATTTTATTTTCATGGATTTTTCTTAACTAATCCAGTTTAATTAAGTTAAATTTTAAATTAAACCCCAATAATCACGGCCTTATCCTTAAGGTCCTGACAGTTTTTAGTATCAGAGCACAGCTTCAAATTCCACGAGAAATCAAGCCTGTGTGAGTTTTCTATAGAGTATTTTTGTTGTTTTAACAATTTTCTGTCGGGACATGTCGTAAAATACTAGTTTGTACATGATGCTGTTACACTTAAGAATTTGACGTTAGAGTCTATTACATTTTCTTAGAACACTTCGATGGATAGATTCCATGTTCATATATCAATGTTTGTCGATATGAAGCTTAAAATCAAAGTTTGACTTTGAAACTCTCATGAAGTTTTCATTTTGATCTAATGCTATAGATTTGTTTCCACAAGTGATATTGACTCTTGTCAGTTTTAAATTAAAAAAAAAAAAGAATTGACCTTGGAATTCTCATGAGGATTTCGATTTTGAGATGATATTCATTCTGTCTTCCGCGTAGTTGAACTCTCGATACTAGTTCCTTCCACCTTTCGACACGTCTAACGTGGGAGTTTAAGTTGATGGAGAGCGATGACTTGAAACCAAGCAATCTTGATCATTAAAGTTTCCTCCCTCCTTGTTTTGCTTTTCTCAATTTGATCAATGCACAAGTTTAGTCTTGCCATTTAGATTTGTATTCTAGCTGCTCGTCTCAATTCACTGATGCGTTCTTTTATCTCTTGAGGGTGTTTTACTTAAAATTGTTTATTTAATGGATTCCTTGAGTTGATGAGATATTATTCTTCTTTCAGATAATAACGTTGGTGGCGATGGACCCCGTCGAGAGATTGATGCTTATCTCTGATATTAAATTATGTTCAGCTTTTGTTTGGGAAGTGTGGTAGGTCATAACCTACATGTTTTAGGATTCCAAGTTCGAGTTCTATTCTTAATCTATTTTTACGAAAAGCTAATCCCCCTATTGTTATTAGCGTATCGATTCGTGCTATCTTCCTATGTCACTCAGGAATCAAAATTCTTTCTTGTCTCAAGTGTTAGTCTCGGTGATTTCCTCATTAAATCTAAAATATGTTATTGTAAGACATTGGCTTTGGATATTAATTCTATATCATACCACTCTCTGTCATTTCATTTTCAAGTTCAGTGTCAAGCCTGACTTATTCTTAGAGTTGACCATGTCACCTATTTCCTTTTAGTGAATGGTTTTCATTTGGTGTGAGATTGGTAGTCAATTTTGACTTCGAAAATCCTCATGCTGTCACCAGGTTTTGGAGATTCAATCGATAATTTGGGTTCATATCCATTCATACTAAATTTCTAGTAGTTCTTCTTTTAGAGTCAAATATGACTGAAAATTTCTTCAACTTTCTAGATTATAAGTCAATGATTGATATTCTTGTGCTCGATCACCTAAGAATTGGGTGTCTCTATTCCAATGGTTGAAAGTCTATGGCCTCGTTCACTTCGTGGATTCGAGTTTTTAATTCGAGCTGAGATGTGACATTTTGTGAGAGCTTTTTACTGTAGCAGAAAAAGTTAGATGTGACATTTTCTGAGAGCTTTTTACTGTAGAAACCTAAAACTGAAAACTCGAATCGATGAAATGAACGAAGCATATATTGTTGATTGACTTCTAGCTGGAATTGATATTTTGGATGACAAAGTGTTTCCATGTCTCATTCCATAATTACAAAACTGATAAAGACTCGAACGAGGCGAGTGGACCTATTTTATTAAGATTGGAGTTTTGTTTCTTTATCATTGATAGAATGATTGACTGTGTCAATTGACGTCATGATGCTACTAGCGGAATCGCAAGATAGATGTTCATTTCCATCGTTTGACACGTGTGAATCCACAAAAAAGGCGTAGAAAGTTCTAGCTCATAAGTTCCAAGATGTCTATCCTCATGAATTGTCGTATTCGCCTCGTTTCCGTCATGTGAGTGGCATTCTTGCTTTTGACTCATATTCCAAGTGGTGTTTTAAATGGGAGAACTTATTGAGCAGTTGAGGTTGAGTCCCCTCGAGCTTGAGGTGTTAGGTTTGATTACCTTAGATAGATGCCTTGGCAATAGATCTCTTGATAATTTTATGTGAACCATTAACCTATAAGCCTTTAAGTGCTAAAGGATTGAACGAATTAGAATGAGTAGTTCTAGTGATGAGTATAAACATCATTTTGGACGTTTTTCAAAACTAATGTCAAACCATAAATGTTGCATTAAAAACCAACTTTGAAGTCACTTAGTACACGTGGTGAACTTTATGTAACCATAAGGATTTTCCCAGACGGACGTCGTAGCCTGGGTAATGCAACTTAGAATATTAGAAATAATGCATGAAATACATGTCGTTCTAATTTTTTGTAACATATTTTTTAGGGCCTTGTAAGTTTCTAAACTTAGCATGTGATTTACCGAATCGAAGGTCTATGTGTCTAGTTCCTATAGGAGCTAGAGATATCGATTTAGGAGTCCTGTGGAATTAGTTGTGCATGTTTTACTAAGATGTGTCAAATTTACATCATGAGTAAAAACTAGAAACTTATGAACTAGAGACCCAAATCTGAAACTGTAGTTGTTGCACTTATAGTGAGTTTAGAATCATTTAGTATGTTTTATAAGCTTTGGTGGCCGCAAAAATCATCCAAAATGGATTCCCATAGCTCAAGTTATGCATTTTTAAAGTTAAGCATGATTTCTTAAAATTCTGCAGAAAAACAGCCACGTTTTGATCTGATATAATATATTTTTGGAGACCTTAATAGACCTGAAACTAAACTTGTAATATCTCTTTCAAAATCCCTAGATGTCTACTTCGATTAGACACTGGATTTGTAATTTTTGGGGCTGTGTGAAATATTTTATGATTATTCTCGTAACAATCGACAAAGCTGACTTTTTTAAGAATTGATAAAATAAAAAACTGAGACTCCTACTTTTTGAAATAACATTGCTACACCTAAATTACCATTGCTACCCTTTAGAATATATTTTTAGTAACGTGTGGGAGTTAGAATCACGCCATTTGGAGTTTCGTAACCTGAGTTGTGCACAGTTTGATGTAGAAACTTCCCAAAAAGCCGTCAAAACAAGGAAAGAATATAATTTTGATTTCTTAGAAATTGTTTTTGAGGTACTTAGAGAGCTCATATTTTGGCATATGATAGCTCGTTTTGAAGCTCTAGGTGTCTAATTTATTTAGTTTGCGACTCCTTAGATCTATGTGAAATGTTTTATGATCATTTCCATCAGAAGGGTCAAAACTGAGTTTTTGGCATAACGCAAAGACTATGAATTTGAACCCCAACTTCTAGATCCGAGATTGCTGCATTTAAGACACTTAGCCTGCCATTTAGTATGCGTAATTAGTGAGGTGTGGCATTTGGAATCACTTTGTTTGCAATTTTGTAGGCCGAGATATGCGTAGTTGAAGTTTCACACAGAAACTTTTTGAATACCTTGAAAAGTTGAAATTTCAGAATTTTAATTTCTTGTTATATGTGTTTGAAAGGCTTAGAATATTTAAAATAGGGCATGTAATAGCTCATTAGAAAGCCCTGGATGTCTATTTTCATTAGGAACCAGTTTGCCACCCTTTGGAGACACATAATATGATTTGCACGTGTTTTCGTGAAGAACATCAAATCAGCCCAGATACGAAATTAAAGAACTGAGTGAATTAGATAATTCTTTTAGATAATCCGAGTCTGATTAAGGGAGAACTTCCTTAAGCACTTAGCTTAAGGTGCTCGACTAGATGTTGGGAATTTAGAACCTTTTGAGTATTGTACAAGAACTACGTTCGTGATGATTCTTGTTGATCAATTCTATTACCTTGTATAACCCTTCTCGTTAGAGTTAAAAGTCTAAACATATGAATAAAGATGAGGATTCACTCTGTTGATAGATGAGAAGCCGTCATCATATAAGAAATCACGAAGAGTCATAAAGTGATGAAATCGTTAATGCCATTCATTTCCTTATAATGCATTGTTGTTGTTTTCGCAAGTTTAACCGCTACCTAGGTTTTATTCCAATTTTGAGGATGAAATTTCTTTAAGGGGGTAGGATTGTAACATCCCGTTAAATTAATTGAGATTAGTTAATCAAATCCGGTGGTTAGTGTTAATTAATCTGGGAGTAGTGAAAGATTATCAGTTATAATTATCACGTAAAGGACTTTTCTCCTTTAGAAAGGATTATTTTGAAATTGATACTACTGTCTCCCGAACAATTTTAAGTGTTGGTAACTAATTTTCCAGAACTTGAATAATGAGCCATTCCATACTCTATTCAAATTGGACTTTGAAGTCTAATCATCAAATTTGCACAGAAAGCCCAAGCTCATTTTTTTCATTTTCTTTTTCTTTCCTTTTTCTCCTTTTTTCTCTCTTTCTCTCTCTCTCTCTCCCACATTCACTCTCTCTCTCCACACCGACCAAACCCTCCGATGAGGATTTTTGTGTCTGTTTTTGACACCTCCCGACTCGTTGTAAAGATCTCAATGAGCTGAGCATGTTGACATGTTGCATAACCTCCATTTCTATCAGAATCAGCCGTAATCGCGGGCCGAAGTTCCAAAAACAACCGAAACTTCTTATCGTGATATCTCATTCGTTCGACATCCAATCAAGGTGATTCAATTCAAGGTGATTTCAGTTCCTATGGATTCAGAACGAAGAGACGAAGAAAACCTATCCTTTTTCATAGCTCAATTCTGGTCGAAGTACCACCATCCATGGTGGCTGAAATTCCTACCACCGCCACCTTTGTTCACCTCCTTCTCAGTCACCGTTTTTGACATCGCTGGTGCCATTGGACTCAAAGGACGACGCAGACCAAGAAGCAAACTTCAGCCGCCCGAATCCGCCACCGTTTGCCGGAGATCGAAGCTTGTCGCCGCCGCCATTGTGTTGTAGGGTGGTTTCGATAATCTAACCGTTGGATCATCGTGATTTTGGTGTCTAAATGCTTAGAAGATTATGGGTAATGAAAGCCCTCAACCAATTTTGAGATTCCATAACCAGAGAATTAAGATTAAAGTCGTCAGATTTTGTCGACATTTTTTAGTTCGATCTAAGCAGTTAGAGGCCAAATTTGGTGAAATTGACTGTAGGACCCAAGTCCGTCACGGAAATATGCTCTGGCAACCTCCGTCGCTAGTGACCGTATTCTGATGACCTTCCATTCAGCAGCTTCCCGACCTCTGTTCGTCGATCCGAGACCATATCCTGATTCATTTTGACGTGCTGAATGCAACGATGACCTCCGTTTGTGCCAATTCCACTCCATTGAAAAGTCTCCCGATACTGTGCACGCAGATCGAGGTTAGTCGATTGGATTCATTGAAGTTCAGAGCGAGCCGTTGAGCTTCAAGAATAGATGGTTGGACAACGTGAAGTTATGTGTAGATTAAATTGCCAAGAGGTAGGATATTCATGTCCATATCCTTATTAGCCTTGTTTCAAAATATTTTGACCTATGAAAATGTGTTAAAGACGAAACATGTTTTAGAAATAGCATGAAATATGCTATTGAGCTTATAATGAACTAAATTAAGATTTTAACATATATTTCCTTAAAATAAGATGTTTTAAGAACCAGTAAACCCGTTGATTGCCTAGATATCAGGATACAGAGATCGTATACTTAGAGTCAGGACCTAAAACCCATACGGGCCACTAGGGTGGTGTTTGACCTTGCATTGGTCATCAGTAATTTATCATTAAATTACTTGCTGGTTGCCTGAAATCTGAAATTTAAGTTTATTTACCTTTCAGTAAAAGGGTTGTTTGGTTCTGAATGATTTTTTCAGACCTATATTTTCATTATTTATTCAGCTTTTATAAATTATATCGTACTGGGCCCTTCGCTCACTTTTCCTATATTTTTAATGTTTTAAACCCCCTCCAGAGTTAGCGGTTTAGATTACAACATGGCAAGTAGATACCAATGGATTGAAGGCGTGAGATTCTAAGTGGTACGTTTGTTTCGGATGTATAATTTTAATTGTGATATGTACTGTATTTCTGTATATAAGCTGTATTGGTCAACATTGTCCCATAGTTATATTATTTTAAACTTTATGGATTATTTTAAATATTGTTTGTAAAAAAAAAAGACTCCAGAGCAATATATTTTAATATCTATTTTGATATTTGTATATTTTATTTTATTTTTATGGATTTTCCTTAACTAATTTAGTTTAATTAAATTAAATTTTAAATTAAACCCCAATAATCACGACCATGTCCTTAAAGTCGTGACATAAATTATGTTAATTTCGTAAAGTTCATGAGACCTTATTAAAAAGGGTATTTTTAATAAACTTCATAAAATACTTTCTTAACAAAACTTAAAATAAAATAAAATAAAACATGAAAAAAAATCATTTTCCATTGTCATCTGCAATAGGAAGGGGATTTGGATTCTAGTGAAATGAATAAGGGTTTATTTATTTGTACTTAAATTCAAAAAAAAAATGAACTTAAATTAAATTTTTATTTAAATTTGTATTTTTTTAAAAAATTTAAATTTAAATTTGAATTTAAATTTAAATTTAGAGTCAAAATTTAAGTTTAAATTTCTCCTTTAAATTTTTAAATTCAAATTCAAATTAATATGAAGATTCTATCCCAAATCCATTCTTAAGGAGTTGTTTGGTTCATGGATTAAAATCATGTGATTAAAACTATTTTATATTTATGTATATTTTTTATAAGAAAAAATACTGTAACAAACCATGAATCATGATTCAAATCATGATTTGAATCCTCCAATCAAACATCCTCTAAGTCCCCTCTTCAATCCAACAAAATACTGAAAAAGAAAACCCTCAAAAAAGCAAATGGGAGAGGTAGCGGTGGTTGTGGGTGTGGGATCGCTCGCGGTGGGGAGGGTATAGCGGAGGCAAATCGGGCCGGCACGAGGTTCGGATCTGGGCGGGGTGTAACGGCCGAGTTGGCGACGACGATGGGGATGGGGAGTCGACTGGGCTCATGACGGCAGAGGGTGATTTGTGACGGGGAGGGCTTGCGACGCCGAGGGATGGGGCAGAGGAATTTGTGTTGGTGTGGTTGAGGGATACAACTATTCACTTTGATTTTTGCCCATGTTCATATTCCGTATAGGTATGCATACGTCTATTCATTTTGGTTTTTGCCCATGTTCATATTCCATCTGTCCTATTTTTTTCTTTTTTTTTGTTTTAATTTTTGGGAACTATTTGTTGATGTTCTGGAGGCTCTGTGTTTGATTATCTGGTCTGTTTGATTTTGAAGTGGGTGGGGGGTTATTAGAGGTGGTGGTGGTGGTGATAATGGGAATTTGAATTTTATTGGTTTGATCTCTATTTAGAAAGATCGTAGTAATCATTTGAGTTTTCTGTGGGCAAGATTCAATTTGGAAAAACCTTCTCCGTCACCAATGGAAGCAAAGTTCGGAGTCAGGATAATACCATTCATTCACACCAGACACCCAATTTCCCACTCTCCAAAACCCCTTTCTCTCATTCCTAAAATGATGAAGATTCACCGAATAAAGGGAGCGTAATTCATGGATTAAACCAATTTAAATGTAATTTCATCTTTCAGCGTAAAAAGGGGTCACATAAGGTGTCACGTTGCTTTTCTCATTATTATTAATTACTTTAATTTAAAGAGATTAGAAGTCGTTTTGTCAAAATAAAAAAAAAATATAGACTAAATTATCACGGGTTATTTGTGCTAATTACCAAAAAAAAAAAAATCCTACTAATATGTTGATCTATTAGATAAAGTTTACTTTTTTTTAAAGATTTTTTATGTCTTGGTTTGTTTTTCTAAGAGAAAACTACACAAATAATCATTATTTTTCATAAACTTATTATTTATGTGATTCATGCCGCTATTTTCTTTTTAATTTTACTCTCTTTCCATACTCTCTCCACGATCTCTCACTCTTACGGTCTTACCCCTCTCGCATTCTCTCTATCTCGCTCTCTATCTTCTTTCCACAATCCCCCACTCTTGCTCATTTTGCATTCTCTCTTTGTCTTCTATTTTAGAGAGAGAACAATGCAATGAAAAAAAAAAGATTTGTGATAGATTTTTGTTGAGAAAAAAATATTATGCTAAGATTTAGAAAATAACCTACCAGAATATGAAAAATAATATTTTTTCGACAATAATAATCTTAAATATCTGTTAACTAAAATTTAAGAAAATGAACTTTTTCATGAATTTTTCAATTTTTTTAAGTTTTGAAATGTGTTTGTTTAATCTTTAGTAAATTAATATTTAAAATAATACTTAATACCATATTAATCTTAACGAGGGTAGTATTTGATATTCTAAATTTTGATCTATTAGGGATTATTTTTGTATTGGTTTTATTATTTTAGGAGATACTTTTATATTTATAAGGAGGTAAGAAGAGAAAATTAAGTCTAGAGATGCAACTAGGGCCAGGGTCTATCGACTAGTCTAAACTCATTTTGATATAGTATTGAACAACCTAATATTGATGGGTTAGCTTAGGTCAACATACCTCAGCCAATGTGCTAGCACAGCACGGTCTATAAAAATTTATGGGCCGGGCCAGGTTTGAACTAAGCCTGATCGGCCCGACTAGGCCACACTTGATCGACCCATCCTGACCCATACAAGGCTCATTTTTACCTAACTTCTAATATATATATAATACATAAAGTATTTTTGATAAAATATTTACTTTATATAGTAATATTCACTTTGACTTTAAATATTTGTGATAATACTAATTATGAATAATATCATTTTCTTATTTTTTTTTGTCTTCTTATTATTCTCCTTCACCTTCATAGATGTCAAACCAATTGGTTATCATTAGCAACATCTTTTTTATATAATTCACCAAAAAATTTTATTTTTTATATATAATAATAATATAGAATAATTAATTTTTTAACTATATATATAAATGAATGTTCCCTTTTTTATTATTCTAAAACATGGTTTCTTTATTTTGTCCCCATACATTTCTTTTTTTATTCTTTTTACATCACTTAAAATTTTAAAAAACATTAATTTAGTGAATAAGACTCAATAACGTTGTCATAAATTATTTTATCTTTTATGTTTTGTTTCTTTCTTTCATAAGATTTTTTTGTTTTCTTTCTTCTCCGAAATAAGTTTCTCTTGTAAAATCCTCTCTTTTCTTTTCCCTTATATCAATCTAATTAATATAGAATATTTATCTTGAATCTTTTGAACATAAAATTACCACACCATATGATAAAATAATTTAATGTTTAAATGTTAACTGATAATTTTCTCGATTTAAAATAATTCATTACTTTGTTATTCTTAATAAAATATTAAGAATTTATTTTAAAATAAACCTGACTAGAAGATCAAAATTAATAAATATTTATCATATTTTAAAAATAAATAATGTTATCTAACGTCCGCCCTCTGCAAAGAACTCACACATGCGAAACACGTGAATTAAACTACTCACTATTATAAAAGAGAGGTTCCCTTTTTGTATTATTCCATTTGTTGGTCAAGTTATCTTGTCTTGTAGTGCATTAATTTTTTTTATTTTGTTTTTGTTTTTTCCTTTCTTATCTTTTTCTTTGTCTTTTCACCTTAAAAAAAATTTATACTTTAAACTATAATATATTTAAATACTTTTTCTTTTAGTTTATTTGTATTTTTTATAATATTTATCAAATACATGATCAAATAGTGTTTTTTTGTTTGTTTGTAATCTTCTTAAATATTATTTTATCAAAATGCAGTCTTTCTAACTACTTTCTTTTATTTTGTTTTTATTATGATCATTTTTCACAAATATGTTCATACTTGAATATTTTTTAACAACCCCCTAAAATATTTTTGTTAGATATACTCTTCACAAATTTGTTGTTTTCTTAATTGCTTCACTAATTTTTTAACCCACAAATGTGCCTTTTTCTTTCTCATATGTTTCCCTAACTAAATTTGGACTTGACTTGTTCTCATCAATTTTTTTCCCCAAATAGATGCACTTTATCTACATCTTTATCATATCTTATTTTATCTTACATGTTATATTATCTTACATCTTATGTTACATATTCAAAGGCACTAATGTGCACTTTCACCCTTTGGTCCTTCACGGTTTCCTTCTTTCCTTCTGTTTTGTGTCTCCTTTATTGTTTTCATCCTTTGCTTTTCCTCCTTTTTCTCTCTTCATCAATGATTTGTCTACAATTTAATTTTTTAATGGTGTAATTCTTTACAATATTTTTTAACGCTTTGTTCGTTTTAAAATAATTTACATATCCTTCTTTTTTCCATTTTTGGCCAAAGATTCTTCTGCAATTTAGATTTTAAAGAGTTAAATTTATAAATAGTCCCTGAACTTTTTTCTCTTTCTACAATTAGTTCTTGTAGTCAATTTATCTCATAAATAATCTCTGAACTCAAAAAGTTTTACATAAATAATCCATTTGTTAAATTTTAAATGGAAACGGTTAATTTTATCTCATAAAAGGTCCTTAAACTTTTTCTCTCTACTAAATTTAATCCCTAAACTTAAAAGAAAAAGAATATGCCAAAATTACTTCATTTTTAAATAGATGGATGTAAAAAAATTAAATATGAAAGTTGTACTAAACGTAGTCCCTAAACTAAAACATAAAAAGTGATTATATTGATATGCATTAAACTTCTAAATAACCTAATATGAACAACAATATTTTTTTTATTATAATAGATAAAATAATGTTATGAAATAATTGTGTGACACACTTTGTTGTAATGTGGATTGTGGTTTGTAGTTAATTGCTTTTACTTTTTTTTAGGGAATTTTTGGTGTGAAAGATTTTAATGAATGGTTAAAATATATATGATTATTGTCTTCTTGGTTGAATTTTGGATGTGTTGGGCATCAACTTTTTGTTTTGTTTTGAATTAAATTAGTTTGTAATTTTAACTTTATTTATTTTTAATAAAAAAATAAAAAACTAAAGTGACAGATTGAGGTATAAGAAGGCTAAAATGGGTATAATATAAAAGATATTTTTGAAAATATATGCATTTAAAGTTATCATTATCATATAATAATAATATGGGATCATTTATTAACACGGTAGGGTAAATATAATCACTCAAAAAAAATCAAAGTTACACATGTGAACAAATAAATAAATAAAGTCAAATATGCATAGTAAAATAACTAATTTTGTTATTTTTCTTTTCGAAACTAATTTAGGCATCTCTATTTTTTTTTTTAACTTTAGAGATTAAATTTAGTACAAATTTTGACATAAAGACTATTTTTAAAGAGAGAAAATAGTTTAGGGACCATTTATGAGATAAAGTTAAGGTTTCTATTTAAAATTTAACAGATAGACTAGTTATGAGACTCTTTTTGAGTTCAATGACTGTTTATAAGACAAAATTGACTATATGAATTAAATCTAAAGAGAGAGAAATATTCAAGGACTATTCATAAATTTCTCGTTCACTTCACTGATTCGAGTTTAGAATTTGAGTTGAGATGTGACTTTATGTGAGAGCTTTTTACTGTAGCAAAAAAGTTAGATGTGATTGTTTGTGAGAGCTTTTTACTGTAAAAAAACTCAAATTTTAAACTCGAATTAGCGAAGTGAACGTGGCAACTCTATGTTTAAGTACTTTTTTCTCATTTGCTCTTATTAAAATATGCTCTCTTTTTTTTCAAATGTGTTCCTTTTTTTTTTTTTCATATAATCCTTATTTAAGTAATTTTTATAAAAGTTGAAAATAGTAGACAATGACAGTTTTTTAAAAGTGATGGAATCAAATGTCAGTCGAAGAAATTATTTTGTAAAATGATATTTAAAATCCGAAAATGTCCTCCACAGAAATACCCCTCTCCTCATTCTTCTTCTTTTCACTTACTTAGAACCACGAGCAGCACGTCGGAATCTTGAAGCCGGCAACGGTGGAATCTAAGCTCGCGACAACGCCGGGGGAGGAGGGAGAGAGCAGTGGAGAGAGAAAGAAGGCCAACGAGAGAGCGAGCAATACGGAAAGAAAGATGACGAGCAAAGAGGGGTGTAGAGGAGAGAGAGAGAGTCTCGAAGAAGAAAGAGAGAGAGAGAGAAAACGAGAAAGGAGAAAGAGTGACAGAGATTTGACAATTTGAGTATTTTTAAGGGCATTTTTAGTGATGCATCATATGTAAAATATCTAATTTAAATTTTTATGTTATTTACTAAACATCCCTTAGTATCTGCTATAATTTTAATTACCACTTTTAAATATGTTATTTCCTTCATTCACTCTATATTTCTTCCTAATTGGCCCAATCAACAATTTTTTCTCAAATGCATATTCTTTAAAAAAGCTTTTCACATCATTCTTTCAGCTTTACTAATTTTTTCATATTGAGGTAATTTTGAATCACTGTTTTTTTTCCCTTTTCTTTACTCCTTCAAAGTTATTCATTCCACAAGTATTTTTACTTATTATTTTTTTTCTTTTTTCTTTTTGCCTAAAGCTCTTCTATAGTCTAAAAGTCTTTTTCAATGTATTTCTTTTAAATGCTATTTTTCCTCTATTAGTTCTATTAAACTATATTTTTTAAATGCGTCCAAATTTTTTTTCCCGCTTATTAACAACTAATTAACATATCATTGCTTAATAAATTACAAAATAATAATACAGTACTCAAGCTTAATACACATATTCAAAACTTATAAATTATTCACTAAGTGCGTAGCTCGTGGTACTTAACTAGTATTTCTTAAATTAAATTAAAGGATTGCTATTTCAATATTTCAGAGGAAAACTTCTTTTTTTTTTTTCTCTCCAATTTTATGCTTATATTGATACTCTCTTCCACATTTTTTTTAATGCTAGTCTTTAGGGTACACTTTGCACACGTGATTTATTTAAAATAACGATCTTACAAATTATTTTGAAAAAAAAAGAGAAAGAAGAAAAAAAATGGACATAAATAAAAGAAATGAAGACAAAAGGGAGAAAAGATTTGAAGCAAAAGGCATAAAAAAATAACTTATTTTGTTGTGTTTTGTTTAATTCGGTGTAATTTTATTTTATTTTATTTTAATGTATTTTTGTTTAATTTTATTTTTTTTGTTTGAATTATTTACAGTATTCTTATCGAGTAGCATCAAAAAAGAAGAAACAAGTAAAAAAAAAAAAAAAAAAAAACAACACAAAAGAAATGGAAACAAAAAAAGAAAAAGATATGAAACAAAGACATATTAGAGAGATTTAACTTATTTCATTGTGTTTTATATTAGTTCTATTTTGTTGTACTTATTTTGTTTTTTTTTTTGTAATTTAGTGTGATTTTATTTTATTTTAGTTTAGCGCATTTTAACTTTATTTTTTTATTCAAATTATTCATAGCATTTTCATTTTAGTGGTATCGGAAAATTAGTGTAAAACAGGGGTAAAATGGACAAAATCAACCACAAATAAACTTAAAATAATAATACAAATAATTAAAAAATAAATATGGTATTCTTTTGTGGGCATTGGATCAAAATATTGAACGGTTATGATACATCCATTATTGATTGAATGTAAGTTAAAAATTTTATGAATTTTTTTGGTAGAATAAAAAATTTATGAAGTTTTTTTTAATATTTACATTAGTTTAGATTTAAATTAAATTTTAAACTATAAAATTATCAAAAGACTCTTTAGACATCAAATTAAATGTCAATTTCAATTAAAAATTTAACGAAAAGAGCTTTTTTGTTAACATTTCATTATTGAAGAGAATAAATATTACGTTTTAGAGATAAGGAGACAAAATAAGTATTACAGGGGTATAATTCAAGAAGAATTTTTATAATTAATTCTCTTTTTGATGATTGTAACTTTCGTGAATTATGAATAACTATAAAATAGACTGAGTAATAATATTATTAATTGAAGACATATCCTAAACAAATGATCATTTCATATGAATACTATCTTAGGGTGCCTTTGGTAGATCAAGATCCAGAATCATGGATCCTGGTTTAAAATAAGTGTTTGTTTATAGTGATTTTGAATCATGATTCAGAATCAATGTTTGGTTTAGATGATTTGTGATGTTTTAAATTAGCTCAAATCATGATTTTAAAACCATCCCCCTCTTGATTCAAGGTGATTCAAACTCCTGATTCTGAATTATAGTTTTAAAATCATAATTTAAACCTAAAATCATAAATCATAATTCTAATTTTAAAATTATAATTAGAATCACTATAATTTAAATTCTCATACCAAAAGAACCTTTAATTTTCTTTAAAAGCCCAACTCCACTTTTCTGTTATTTTTTCTCCTTTTCCTTTCTTTTCTCTCTTCCCTCTTAATTTTTCACATTAACTCTCTCTCCCCCTCTCACTCTCTCACGTTCTCTCTCTCTCCCCCACTCTTTCTCTCTCTTCCTCCATGAGAGGTGTTGTTCAAGCTTCCAAATTAGAGGCTTTTCTTCAAATTCTTTTGGGTAATCCGGTTTTGAGAGTATTTTGTAGAACCATGAAGTTTTGCATGTGATTTTCATAATCAAAGATATCAAAGAGCTATGGGATTTTAGTTTCTCTTCTCTTTTGTTTTCAAATTCGATTCTCAATTCAAACTTTGACCTCTTTTACTTTTTTTGTTGTTCAATGGGGTTTTGATTTCATATATATGTGAAATGTTGGAAAATAATGGCATCGAGTGCGCAGCGGAATTTTAAAAAATTTAAATCAATGTCAAAGCCAATCAAGAACATGTTCATGATGCTATATAACATAAATACTAAAGATCTAAATCATACATTTTGAGATTTTAGGAAACTGCACGTCTGACCGATCAAAGCGTTCCAAACAGCAACCGGAAGAGCCTCAACCAACTGGTCTTCTTTGCTATTCTTGTTTCCGCGATCGGAGTGCGGGTGGTCACATGTCGTTCAATCTCCTCTTGGTATTCTTGATCTCTTTCCAATCACAAGAGAGCCAAAGAAAAAATTGTTCTTGAGAATTAAACAATTTTTCCTCTCAGGAATCTTTTATCAATAGCCTCCAAAAAGTCTCTTAAGTGATCTAATGAGTAATGTGACTTAATAGGCTATTTATAGTGTTTAGGAAGTCATACTTCCGTAATAATTAGGTTTCCCAAAGTCTTAATCACATCCAGAGTCAATTTTGCCACGTCAGCATGCATTTTATGTTACAATCGGTTGACCTGTGACAGAGACGTTATAACTCACCGGTCGACCTGTCCTTCACGAATTAGTCGACCGGACCGGTCGACCTGTGACTGGTCTACCCAACCGGTCGACCTGTCTGCACTGACGAAAGTTGTTTTTCTAGTTTTTCAACACGGGAAACTTGCATAGAGCCTCAGTTTTGATTCAAGCAACCCAATAGAGAAATTGCCTGATCAAAACAGTCA
>NW_010367552.1:213402-231141 GCF_000414095.1 Morus notabilis
CAGGAAATTATGTGAGCTAGCAAAGGGACCCGATGGACATATGTAAATCAAGCTCCTATAATCACAACGCTACTTGTAAACCAACAAGTCCGTTTCATGATTATAAAACTCTAGCGCTATTCCACTAAAAGCCTAGAGCTGCACTCTCGATTTATATAGCGTATTTACAAAGCTCTGATTAGCTCTAGTCCATGACTCAATATATTAGTGTATCATTCCCATAGGATATCCATAATCGACTTGAGGTCAAGTTCCGTTTTACCTTCCCGATTACATTTATCTTATGTTCCATTATCATACCATCGGAAAAACACTATTCGTACAATTACAAACAGTAAACCATTAGATAACACAGAGTAGTATAATGGCCGAGCGCTCGTATTTTTCAATCCACTGATAATGCATAAGAGGATATCATTGACTCTTTATAGCAGCTATGGATTCCACTATCTATGAATAACGAATCTACGCATACATGAGTCATACCCCCAATGTACCGGCAAGCATACCTTTACGTAATGTCAGGATGTCTCCCTTTAGTACATCAAAGGATACAAGTCAAGCATACGGGTTCATCATCCATCTCAGGATTAAGATGACAACATATAATTCGTCAAAAGTGAATTGTTTTATTCAAACATAATTATTAATTAAAACAATTAAACTTTAGTCCAATCCAATATAGATTTCACCATTAGAAACTATATCAATGTCTCCACCCATGGAGTCCCACCTCCGATGACCAAGACAAGCCGTCTTCGTTAGGAAGTAGACAACATAACAATCTTAACATGAATAAAGCGCCCAACTTTATTCCCTCGATTGTGGATCATAAGATTTAGACTATCATCTTTAGATTCTTGTCTTCCGCATGTTCTTCACAGAGCATTTACGTGCATGAATTTTCTTGTTCAATCTAAGGTTTTTGTGATCTCCCCAAAAGAGGAAAATGCATGGAAACTTCTGTTTTGAATACCATACAGTATATATAATCGTGGAGTGCAAGAAAATTATATATTTAAGGACTTTGTAGTAATTATTAGAAGAACAATTATGGACGTACGTACCAGTTCAAGCCTTTCATGGCAAGCATAATTATCTGGACAACATAAAATTAGCGCATGTTTAATTTATTATAAGTTTGACTTTGGATTTATGACCACGCGGCAATGGGAACTCAAATTTATAGTAAGAAGCTTCGCTCACAGAATTTAGTCCAAAAAAAAAAAAAATTAAAAGAAAAAATGTTTACAAGAATCCTGGACCACGTACTGATATATGTGAGTATGATCACATGCGTATACACTTTGTAATTATTTTTTAAAATTAATTTACAGTCCCTTTCACTTTTAGTCTATTGCCTGCAAGTAAGAAGTCCTAAAAATAATCCATTTTTTTTTTATATTTGTAAATGTAGTTTTATCGATCAAGCTAGGAAGCAAAGCATTCGACTCTTTTATTTTATTTTATTTTATGTTATATAATCTCACTCACTGAGTCATTGTCCTTTGATTTATACAAAGAACACTACGGAAAAAAATAGATAAACAATTTTGTTGAGTTTTGCAGATAAGTTGAGTTTCGTAAAACTAACTTCGATATTAATGTCAGAAGGTCAAATCCCATATCCTGACTTTAAGGGGGAAAAAAGAAAGAAAAAACTTCCACTTAATAATAAATAAATAAAGAAAATAAAAGATAAAGAAAAAAAAGAAAAGAAAGAGATTTCAACAATATGTCCACATCCATAGAATAGGAAGAGAAGGAGAATTCATTCACAAGGAGCACTATAAATGAGACTCTATATAAATAGACATTATAAAACACATAATCAGGTAAGTTACCCAAAACTAAAATCAAGAAACTTCCTAATATGAAAATAAATACTAATGAAATCAAAACTATTAATAATGATGCTTTTCCTACTATACTTTCCCTAATACCACTTACGCGGTTGATTAAATAAAAAAGAATTATTTTGAACTTTGAGCACTGCGGTATTTTGGTGTTTGAACTTTTAATTTTGATAAATTAATTACTTTCTTTTTTTTTTTTGGCGATTTTGATCGCTAAAGTTAAATTTGACAAAGAATTTCTTAAATTTAACATAGACAATCACATTTATATCACATGTTAACTAAATATTTTGCGTAGTTACCTTAGTGCAAAATGTTCTAATTCTCAATGGATTTTAAAAGTAGTGACAAAAACATTTTACACATAATGCATTTATTCATATAGGAGTGTTCATATGATCCAATTAAATACTTAACTGACTCAATCTAATCAAATCTAATTTTTTACGGACAACCGACCTCAATTAGATTATATTAGTTTTCATTTCTTATAAAAAACAAACATAGATTGGATCATATGTTAATTTATTATCAAAATATCCAATCCAAACTAATCTAATCTCTGCATGTACTATATATGAAAATATCTAAATATATATGTAAAAAATTCAAAGTTTATTTTTTGAGTGAATTACATGAATGTCTTATATACCATTAAGAGTTTAAAAGTTATCTAAGCATAAATAAAATTGCATAGTTGAATAAATCGGTATCACAATGACGGGATCACTATGGTATAATTAGATTTCTTAGCAATATTTATCCTTCATATGATTCGGTCATTGTCGTAATGCTCGTGTCATTAGTTTAAAAATTTAAATTATGAAAGTATTAAAGAAAATTGTATAGTTTTAAACTGAAGGTTCAATATGGATCATTTTGTGCACTTAGTATAAAACTGATTCTAAAACAGCTGAAGAGAATGAAAGCCCTTAGTATAAAACTGATTGGTCCAAATCCCTAGGGATTAGTCAGGCGCTCAAAGAGCGAGGCCTCGATACCCTAGGTTACTAAAAAAAAAAAAAAAAGGATTGGATTAGATCGGATGATACACTAGTTTTTGGATTGGATTAGATGGAATTCTTAAAAGCTTTTGATTGGATTGGGTTTTATTGACTAAAATTGTATAAATTGGATTGGATAATACCCTGACTATTCACGCGATAGACACATGAATATTGAGTGTTGCTGTTAAATTTATAAATTATCAGCGCATTTTAGTGTTAGGGACTAAAATTGCTAATGAAAATAAAAGTTTATAAAGTAATCTATCAAGATCAAAAACTGAAGGACCAACGATGATTAAAGTAATTTACAGATTAAAAGTGCTAATTACCCCACAAAACTTATCTGATTCTTAGTACTACAGTCGTATCTTTTTTTTTTTTTGAAACTTTTACTGTAGGAAGTATCAACTTTTCCTACGTACAAACAGAACTGTTCGTTTAGCGGTTGGATTAATTTTTTAATGATTTAATTTGTAAATGTTTATTTTAAAAGTTTGAGGCATAAGACACAAAACTGTTTTCAACAGTAGATCAAGCAATTAAAAAGTTAATCTAACTACTAAATAATAGTTTTTATCGATAGGGACATAGGACGGTTCCCATGGTAAAAATTGTCAGATGTTTTTTTTTAATGGTAAAAAAGGAAAATATTACTTACACAAAATATGACAATTTTGAAAAGGTATCCTTCGTGGCAGGTGAGACGACCTTAAATATGACTTGTGAATTCGCAATTGCGTGCCGTTTGACTTGGACTTAACGTTGGTCTTTCTAGACAACTTTTCAAACAAAAAAAAAAAACAAAAAAACCAACTTGCATACAACCTAGATTCCCCGCTTGTTCCCTTCCATTTTCTTCCTTTTCAACTATCACATAACCTTCTCTCTCTCTCTCTCTCTCTCTCTCTCTCTCTCTCTATATATATATATACACACACACAATCCCTCACTCACTTCTGAATCTCTCATATTCGATGCTAAAGCAAAATTAAGTTCTCTTATGTATCATTCAAATTAAGTCAGCTAAAGGATACTTGTAAAATTAGATTACACTCTTTGTTAAAAACTTCATTTTCTAACAATTCCGTTTTTAATCTTCTGTAATGGCTAGCCCAAGGCGCGGACCGGTGAAGGTTGTGTTGATCGATACCCGGTACGTGAAGGCCGATCCGACGAGCTTCAAATCGGTGGTTCAGAGCCTCACAGGGAAGGATTCTTGCGTTGCATGGGTTGAGAGTAGCTCCTTCCATGGAACTACCAATAATACGACGACGACGACTACTACTACTCATGAGATCAATAAGGGAGAGATCAAACCAGATCACGATGTTATTAGTAGTACTAATAATGGCAACGGCTCGTCGTTTATGTTTTCACGAGGAATGTCTTTCAAGGACTTGGACAGAATGTTGCTGGAAATGCCTCCATTGGCGGACTTGCAGTATTGGCTCTCGGATAATCAGTAGAATTATTATTACCAATAATTGATATCATCACCATAATGAGTTAGTCCTGTAATTTTGTTGTACTATTCATCTCTCATACAATGGTTTTAAACATAACTTGGTTATAGTTCTTTTTTTTTTCTTTTCTTTTTTCAGTTTCTTCTTCTCTTTTAATTTTTCTCTCGCGTAAGAAAATTTGAGTTGTGACTTGAATTGTGAAAAGAATGCATTAATGTCAACTAATTTTGTACATATAACAAAAAATTAAATTCAATATTAATTAGCTGAAATATCAGTTCTAGTTTTAGCTGTTTGAGGTAACGTTTGTATTAGACTGACTGATTTGCGATAAGTTAAAAGAAACGTGTACGTTAATTTGTGGCTTTTTTGAAGTTTTTTTTCAAGTTGGGGTGTGGTTATCGCTCGTTTGCATAGATTGAGTGGCTGTTAAGAAGACACCGTTGTGTACGTACGGCAAAAGGGGACAAAATAATCAGACTGGAATGCGGCAATGTTGAATTTTTCCAATCTCAATCTAACAGTTCTAATATAGAACATGCAAACTTTTTCTTTATTTTTATTTTGTACTGTTATTTCCAAGTTTAAGTTAGATATTTCTAATAATTAAAAAATTACATATCGCTAAAAATATTTTTAATTAATTCATTTGACCTTAAAAAATTTTGTGACGCATTGATGTAGTATATATTGGATTTATAGCGAGTGTCAACTAAGTAGGATTTGTGAATTTTCCTTGATGTTTTGTCCCTTCTCTTTATTAATTTAAATAAAAAAACTGTGTATGTATAATACTTGTGATGGCATTTTTTTTTTTTTTGCTCAATAATAAGATATCATTATGATGTACATACAATTTAAAGGGATTGATGATCTGAGGAGCTAGCTCAATCTATTGTGTCAAGCGTGATAAATGCCCGAGTATTACATGGCCTGGGCCTATAATTTTTAATTTTGGGCCACGACACTCATGACTCAAAGCTTTGGCGGGCTAGGCTCAACCCAACACGAATCTTCGGTGGGCCAATCCCAACATAACACAATGCACGCATGAACCTAGCAGATTATGCAGGGCTATATGTGTGACAACCATCAATCTAATCAATCTACTGAGATAAAAAGGGCCGGTAAGTTGTGCATTTCGGCCTCATTGCTAATTGGGGATGATTGTAGGTGATGTTTTATAAGGACACCATGCCTTTTGGGTTGAAGCCCAAAAGTGAAATTATGCGGGTTCAGGCTCAAAGCGAACATATCATACCAAGTGGAGATGCATGTCGTTATAGATGATATTAGAGACTATATCTAGCCAGAAATGTTGCCAACGAGGACATTAGGCCTCCCATAAGGAGGACTGATTGTGATAACCATCAACCTTTTGAGGCAAAAAGGGCACAGATAGGGTAAGTTGTGCGTCCTACATTGCCACACCATCTCCTAATAGTATAAAGCCTTTTGGGGTGAAGCCTAAAAGCAAAATTTTACTGACTCAGATCCAAAGCGAACAATATCATACCAAATGTAGGTGCGGATCGTTTCAATATGGATATAGCATGACACGATTAGTCTCTTTTTCACAAATTGGAGCCCTAAATTTATGGAACTCTTTCTTTTTAATTTGTTCATCTTTTTATATTAACTAGTTTTAAAACGTGTTCCACACTTTTTACCGTGTTCAAGTCACTTAAAGTTGTTTATTATTTACTATCTAATGGGGAATTTATTGATACAACTATTTACATTTTGTTGTTTGATCTCTCATTTTTTTGAGCATGAGACAGGGCGCTGCCTTGCTGCTGTCTCATGCTGTCAATATTCATTTTCTAGTTTTCCTATCTGATAACACCATTTCATGCTATATTGTTTAAGTAATTCTACTTCTATTCTGAATAGTTGATATTCTATCCGCATATTATTTCTGATTAAGTTTTTCATAAATTAATTAATTCTTTCTATTCTGGTATTTATCCATATAATTTATAGGTTATAAGGAATTCTATACTCATTTCTGGCAGCAGAATCAACTAGTAGACCAACGCTCTTAAAATCTAAAGGCGAAAAGTCTTGAAAAATTGTCCGCTAATTGGGTTTCGACTAGTTTGGACGTGTTTCCTTCTTTTGATGCTAGTTATCTTCTCTTATCACTTGTGTAAATTAACAAAAAAAAAAAAAAAGGAATGGATCATCTCATGATTGAATTAGTAATTAAGTACTGGTTCAACATGTTAAAGAGAATGCCATAACAAGCACGACATTGACTAAGAAACAAAAGTCTCTCATAAAAGGTCAAGGGAAATAATTAATTAATTAAGGAGAAAATAATGGGGTTGTTAATTCGTTTAAGAATTTATTGAAGTGTCGAAGTCGTAAACATTTTCAAATCTTCAAAAAGTGGTTCTTTCTTCTGATTTCCCACTGCACTAGGTCCACATTAAATATACTCGGAATTTTTTGCTAATTAATATTGGCGCGTATATTCACTCAAAAGAAAAAAAAATGGCGTGTATATATATATATACATAATACATATATATAGGCTTATTATCGCATCCGGCAGCCAGACTAGAAATGACAAATACGTGCTGCCAACCAGGGGCGGAGTAGGGGTGGCAATTCGGGTTGGCGGGTCGTGTTCGTGTCGTGTTGACCTCTTCAGTTGACACGAATAGGTCTGACACGAACACGACCCGTTTATTAATCGTGTCGAAATACAAAACTCAAACACGATTCGTTTATTGGCGGGTTGACACGACACGACACGAATAACCTATTTATTAAATAGGTCATAAACGTGTCGTGTCAACCTATTGATTACCTGTCAACCTGTTTATAAAATGGGTGATAAATGGGTCGTGTTAACCTATTTATGAACATGTTTATAAAATAGGTGATAAATGGGTCGTGTTAACCTATTTCTGAACCTATTTTTTAACATGTTTATAAAATAGGTAATAAACGGGTTGTGTATTCGTGTTACCCAAATATGACACGTTTAATAAACGGGTTATGACGGGTCAATTGTGGGTTGGCGGGTCAACCTGAAAATGACATGTTATTTAATCGTGTTTCACGGGTTCGACCTGATTTTGACCGTACCTATTTATGATAAACCCAAACCCGTTAATTTCGTGCGTGTTTCGAGTCGTGTCATCGTGTCACTACCCGGATTGCCAGCCCTAAGGCGGAGTGTGTGCAGCGGCCCACTCACTTTCTTAATGTTATATTTTCATCCTTAAAATCTTATGATATTTCTATTTTGCCCCTACTAAAATTTAATACTTTTGTACATGCCCTCACTGAATCTTACATTTTTTAATTTTTATTCTCAAATATGTATTTCGTACATTTCTTGTTTTTGAATTTTTACAGACACAAGACAAGGACACGTGCTAAAAACAAGCCAACTAACAAAATACCTAACACTAAATATTATCAGTGGTGGTGCTTCCTTTTACACACCAACATGTGTCTTTGCAAAGCATGTTCTTTATGAAAAATGAGTTTGTATTTTTCTCCCTCATACACATGCATGCAAATCTCCTTTGGGTGAAAAAGAAAAAAAAAAGGAAAAAAAAAAGATATTGCATTATTGCTATTGACCAGCTAACATAGGACGTCATATTGGTGCCATTTTATGCCCTTTATTATTGTAATTAGCGGATTCTAAAGATGCTCCTTTACTTTCCTTATTCCTTAATTAACTCATGAAAAGTATCACTACAAGTATATCACTGCTGGTGAATGGTGGAACAAGTTGACAGAATAGGAAGAATCAGTACTTAGTGCTACGATCTGAAGCTTTCTCAATAGCCAAAATAAAACCGACGAGTTCGTCGATTTCAAAAGCAAAAGCAAGCCAGAGAAACAACTTTGAACAAAACCTCTGCATGTCAATGATAAATTTAAAGAACAAAAAATATCATATATAAACAACATTAAATTTGAATCATAATTTTTGTAGCATTAAATGGTGACACTTGTGATGGTCATTTTAACAGGACTTGTCCTTTTACCTTCTGTGTTACTTTGTATGTTGTGGTCATGAAATGTAGATCTGATCCATGTGGCAAATTTGCTCATTAAATTTCATATCAAGATCATGCCAGTGAATTATATTTTCATGTCCATCGTATATGAGAAATTCTAGTTTTGAAAACTTAACCGGAAGTTTTAAAATTTATAAACTATGTATTTTCTGATATATGTAGTGATTGGACCAACATGTTGGACAGGAAAATTCTGTAGAAACATTTGGAACAGTACTGATTTCTACTCATGTATATGAATGTGTAACTGTTAATTAAGTGACGTAGCGGAAGTAAATGAGAAAAATAGAAAAAAATGGATAAATTCATATTATCCGTTGATTCGCGTAGAATACCGGAAAACCCGTTGATTCGATCGGAATACCGGAAAATAAGACTTCTATAGACCTGTTGATTCACTCACAAATACCAGGAAAACAAGCATCAATTACTCGTTGATTCAACAAAATACCGAGAAGATTGGAATCAGTATCTTGAGAGAACTCTCAAAGCATATAATTTTTATTAATCTCTGAAAGAACTATCAATAACAAAGCTAGACTCTTCTATTTATAGAAGACTACAATTCGAAAACGAAAAGGAAATTGTAACTAATCTTAAATATTCTAAATTTAAAATTTAAAAATAACTAAATTAGATAAGCAACTATAAATAAGAAAACATTTAAATAAATTAAAATTTCACTTTTGAAGTCTAGCATCTTGCGCTCCATTATTAAGTAATTAGTACATACTTGCCGACCAAAAATTAATTCCCGATTATTTTATTATATATTTTTAGTTATTACAAATATATGATCTGAAACTAAAAATTCCATATTGCCCCTACTCAAATGTTAATTACCTTTCCTTCTAGCTGTATTTTTTTTTTTTTTTTTTACATATATACTTCTCTCTGAGTCACTTTTATGTTTGTTGTTTTCAACAAGCAATGAAATTGATATTGTTTATTTTCGTTCCCTTTTTATCAGAATATTATAGTTTTTTTCTTCATACAAATTATTAAAATTAAATGAAAACGATCAACGTTAGATCAAATAATTAATTATACGAACAAAAATTACTGGAATTTTTTGTTGTTGCTAAATGAACTTGGTGGCATAGAATTTATAAATGTGAACTCCATTTTATAGGTAGAAGATTTTATTTGATAGCACCATTTTTAAGTTAAAAAAAAAAAGCCTTATTCTTAATTAATAGTATTTATTTCCTTTTATACTTCAAACAACCTAGGGCCTACTTTTATCCTCCCCTTGTATAAAAGCACGTAAAATGATAGGTTCGCTAAAATCTAATCGCCATATATCTAAATCTAAAGGTCTGATGATGACTAGAAGTACTTTAAATCAAAGGGCCTTTGAGAGAGAGAGATGTGTAAGCTTTTTTTCTGATCTCTTTTTATCTGTTTTACCAGTAAGAAGTCACATGCCCGGCCCTGAGGATGCCTGTTTTCTTAGAAGAGGTAAAAAAAGAAACTCATTGCAACTTGTCCCTCTTGCATATATCTTTGATACCCCCAAATTATTATAAAGTCCACATTAAAAAATTACAGGATCAGAGATGTCCCGGGACGACTTGACATGCTAATTAATTTGGTCCATTCATGCAACTACTACTGATCTAACGTCTAGTGGTGGAACTTTGGGCTGGCGGGTTGCCCAAGGCCCGAATTTTTTCGGGCTCGGGTGGGCAGGCCCATATGCCGGCCTGTCCAAGGTGGAAATTCGGGTTCGGGCTCGGGTAGCCTGAATTTTGAGACCACGCCGGAGCCCGCCGCCGTGTAGGTGCTGTCGACCGCCGGAGTTTTTTTTGAATTTTTCCGACCATGCCCGGAAAAATGTTCAAAAATCCGACCGTGTGCCCGACCCGAAAATAAGCCAGAAAACCCGAATTTTGCCCGAAATGCCCGATTTGCCATAAAACCCGTCCAACGGCTACTTTTTTGCCCGTTGCCGCCCGAAACCCACCCGAACCCGACCCGCTGAACCTAAGTAGCTGTTGCACATTGATTTTTTTGAAAAAAATTAATTTTTTAACCCAAAAATTTCCCTATAAATACCCCCCATCCTCCACACATTTTTTTCACTCAAACTCTCTCAATTCCACTCAATTTCTCTCAATCTCTCTCAATTTCTCTCAATCTCTCTCGATCTCTCAAATCTCTTTCAAAATTTGTCCAAAAACTATCATATTATCCTAAAGCTCTCTCTCTCAAATCGCTCTTATTTTTTTTATAATGGATCCTTTTGGTTATAGTGGTATTCCCGTTGATGCCCAACACAACATGAAAAGTGGACGTGGAGAAGCGGCGAGTGCTAGTGCGACTGCGTCTGCAAGTGTTGCAACCTCTAGGAGGAAATGCAAGCGCACCTCGATAGTTTGGGATCACTTCAACATAATTGATGAGATCGACAATGAAGGTAACACTAAACATATAGCTCAGTGTAAATATTGTTGATCTAAACATAGAGCCAAAGTTTTGTATCAATTTTTAGGTAGGTTTCATGAAGTTACTCTAAAACTTAGTAGAACATACTACCCAACATCACCTTTAGCTTTAGGTGAACTTTAAAGAATTAGTATTTTATTTAACGAATATAGGGATGACCCAATCCTAGGAGTTCTTATTCATTCTATGGAAAAAAAAATTAAAAAAATATTGGTCTAAGTTGCCTTTGTTGTATGGTTTAGGTACTATTTTTGATCCTAGATAAAAATTAGAAGGTTTAGAAAGTGGTTTAGAAAACTTAGGTGAATTTTTAGGCATTAATTGTTTAGACCAATATCCAATAATAAAGGAAAAAAATATATTCGATCTATAGTAAATATGAGATTAGGTTTAGAGTACCTCCTAGAGTACAGGAACCGCAACAACAAGACAAAAACCCGCATTCATTCTTGAATGTTTTCAGGTTGAAGAAGAAGAAGAGGACAACTCAAACAGAAGCTGTGAGTGAATCTTCATCAACAAGTGGCAGTGGCAGCGGCGGCGGCAGCTTCAACGAGCTTATGACGTACCTCAGTGAAGGCTTAGTAGTTGACGGTACGTCAGAATCGTTTGACTTAGTTCAATGGTGGAGGGCACAGGCATTAACTTGGCCAATCCTAACTCGATTGGTAATGGATATATTTTCGATCCCAGTCTCCACTATTTCATCCAAACAAGCCTTCAGTACGACATGAAGAATACTTGAGGAACACCGGAAGGAATGCCGGAATGCATTGCAAATGGATATTGTTGAAGCCTTGGTTTGCATTAAGGATTGGGATCAGGCTGATCAACGTCTATAGGATACAATTTCGCCGGCAAGCCAAGAATGGATCGATGAATTTAATCGATTAACATTTAATTTTGAAGACGATCCTTCAGTTTCAAATTAAATTGTAAATTTGTAATTTGTAAATATGTATTTACTTTTGACATTGTATTTGTAATTGTATAACTTTGTAAGTTTGTAAAATTTATAATTCGTCACCAAATGATTGCACTCTTTTTTTCTTGCCAAGTTTTTATCCCAATTGGGTTTTTTTTTGGTAAGGTTTTTAACGAGGCAATCATGAATTACAAATTTAAAAATTAATAAAGAAATAATTTTTTTATATAGTTCGTGTGTTCATTTCAAATTCCAAGTTGTAATATATATATATATAATTTTAACACAAAATAACTTAAAATTTAAAAAAAAATTTAAAAATTCGGGCTTTTCGGGCAGGCTCAGGCGGCCCGGCCGGGATCGGGCCACCTAATACAAGCCTGCGGCCCGTTCAAGGTGAAATTCGGGCTCAGGCGGGCGGCCCAAATTTCTCGGGTGAGTCGGGTAAAAATTATGGCTTTTCAGATGGTCGCGGGCGGTCCGTCCAAAGTTCCAGCACTACTAACATCTACTCACAACATCTGTAAATGACTAGCAACGCTGTTTTGTGTATGTTTTTGGATAGTTAATAAAAGAAAAATGATATTCATCCGCACGGATGGGCATTTATCCTCATTACTCACAAAAAGGTGGGTCCGGGACCGACATTTTGTGATAATGGAGTTATAACCTTATCAGAATGAATATGAGTGCTCTTAATAAAAACCTTACATTGTTTTATTAAAATACGGAATAATAATTTATGGTTTAAAGAATACAGAAAACCATACATATGTTTGCAAATCACATTATAAAAAACTACCTTTTTCACATATTTTGAAAATTAATGTGAAAAGATCAAAGAAACTTAAAACATTTTTTTATAAGCGGAGCAATTTTTCTCAAACCTTAATCCGATTAGGAACTATTTTGGTTCAAGCCCAAACAAATGCCAAATGATAGTTACCAAACAGTCCCTGATTCGATGGAGTAATAAAGAAGCACACTTAATAGTTGTTACCGGTTCGTGGCCAACCTTGGTGGTGTAAGATTAAGACCCATGAACGGTGATCATCTTGTGGAATGACGGTCGCGGATTTGAAGAGATTGTTGAGGATCACAAGATAATGGGTCTTAAGAGATAGCCGAGGATTGCGAGACTCATTGCCACCCAACACAAGTATTGAACTTTTTATCAAGTATCCAGATAGGTTAATTTCCATCCTTAAGGAAGTCATTAAATATCAACATCAACATTGCTTGAACGCCTATTACTTCTATCCCATTTTCCCACAAACCTAGTTAGACCATTAATCAATGGTGGCAAGTATGTATGAATGTTTTTCGCTGATTGATAAGGTCAGGAAACTAATAGAATTAGTATCAAGAACTTTTGCTTCATGCACAATTATAGAGGGAGATTATACTTGACAAGTATGACAGGTCAAGTATAGATTGCTACTCATATTACCATGTCAGGTCATTCCATGATCTATTCTATCTGCTGACAAAGTAGCAAGATGGAGAACCCTAAGTTCTACACTAAATTCTGAAATTTCGGCATCAAAGATCTTCCATTGTGGAAAGTAGGCCGGATGCCAAAGCGCACCATCTTCGATCTATTTATCATGATAGTAAGTCAAATTATTCTTTTCATGTTCTGCATTGAGAACCATTATTACCATTTCACAGCTTCTTACATACCCGACATTCTTTCAATTCTTCACACCCTTAACGACTCAATCATTTAGGTAAGTGTATCTTTTAGTACTGATCTATTCCTAAAATACTCAGCATCTTGTACGTACTAGGTGATAGTTAATTTATTCTCTTCTAGTAGAATCTCTCTTAAAAATGATAAAAATTAAGCATGTGAAACTAGAATTTGTTCACCCACTTGAGGCCTTCAAGTTTTATAAATCTAGCCAATATGTGATCGCGAAATGCAAAATTAATCGTCAAAGCAGATAATTTAATAATAAAAAGTTATCCCCATTATTATAAAGTTAAAATCTTTCATACTCTCGTTATTAAAGGTAGTAGTATCATTGTACATATGATAATATGCATGAGTTCTATAATAGAATAAAATTATAGATAGTTTAAAATGTGAACATTAATATTTAAATATTTATGACACTAACCCTTATCGTAAACTTTCATGTGGATTGTGCATTTTCGTAGTAGAATTAAAAATTTACAATTTATCCCTCACGATCTTTATCATTTCCTAAAACGAAAAAAATGTGTGGTCAGTGCGTGTAGACACATATTATAGCAATAATAGTCCTGAGAGGAACCAAAGGATTTATCACTTCATGTCCATTTATTGTTGATCTAGATTATTATATTGTATTGAAGAGTCTATATATGATAAATGGTATGCACCACTATAATCTCTAATGTTACTACACGTAGTCGTTAATACCATATATTTTGGGCAAGTGGAAATAAATAAAGAATCGTGTTTCGATATACTAGAATATATATTATAGCAGTAAAAAATATATAACTTACTAAAGCAAACCTCGTCTAGGATAATTAGCTTTTTGTACATGTGTGTGTGAACTCATTTCTTAGAGATATATAAGTCTACGCCTAACCGCTTTTCATTCAGTACAATTCCTTATCAACAGATCGATAACACATGGGAGTAGTAGTACTATTCTTTGCCGCCTATATTCTGACTTCTTTTTCTCCCAAATTTTCTAGGTTCATGCATGGTATAAGAAGACGTCCAATCAGCTTAAAGCTTCGAAGAAGATTACCAAAGCTCCTAAGAAAAGAAGATTTTTCGAACAAACATATTGAAAATGAAATATATATAGTCAATTACAGATTAAGAACGTTTCCTTGCCTCTTTCTTAGCGGCCAAACATATACATACATGACATCGATATAGTTCCTATATATATATATATATATATTACTGCATGTGGTGTAATAAGGAGTAACAATCTTTATTTGACTGTAGAAAGGGCGTGCATATATGAAGTGGGTCTCTGTAATAATCTTGTCCTGTTTGCATAAAAACAAGTTCAAGTGTTGGTGGCTTGTTTTTTATAGCTTCAAGAAAAAGTAAAGAGAAAGGAAAATATGGATCAAAATGCATCTTTAAGATAAGGACGTTTGTATATCGGGTCTCATCATTCCCACGTATTGCTTCCAATTCCTTATCCACTTACGTACCAAACACTGACCAACTTTATCCCTTGGTCTCTCTCTTTGGCCAAATGACGTAATTTTCTCTACCTCTGAAGTTTCTCAATTATGGTCCATAATATACCAATTGTTATTAATTACTTTCTTGTTATGCTTCCTATTCTATGTTACTAAGAAATAATAACTCAAATCTTTATTTTTAGTATCAATTGATGTAACATGTGAGTTGTTAATAAAGAAGCAATCTCTTTCATTAATTGACGTGTCAATGTTTTAAATAATTATCAATATAAAAGTGACAATTCATATGCCATGTCAGTTGATACATAAAACTTGATATTTAAATTGGTGTCCCTTACATTATTCTTCTTTGTTTCGTTTTCATTAATTGACGTGCCAATGTTTTAAATAATTATCAATATAAAAGTGACAATTCATATGCCATATCAGTTAATACACAAAACTTGATATTTAAATTGGTGTCCCTTACATTATTCTTCTTTGTTTCGTTGACCTTTCCAATATGTTTTAATATTTTCTCTTCAGACAATTTTTAAGAATACCTAATTCTCTTTGGACAATTATGTTTTAATGTTTCAATTCTCTTTGGATAATATGTTTTCATTAGTCTCTTTGGACAGTTTCTTCTTTCTTTTTGCATCTTAGGCTTAATGTCTAATTCCTCAGCTAATAACATTCTCCAAAAAAAAAAAAAAAGTCGTTCCACCACTTATGTTTTCATCAATTAAAAATTACCAAGTGTTGGTCAATTATTTTCTTTTTAATATACGGCCTTGTTTTTTTTTTTTTAATTAGTTTCCATTACTTTTGTTATCTTCTTATCTGCTTCAACTCTTACTTTTTTTTCCCTTTCTTATGCTCTTGAAAGGATCACAAAGGACCTAAATTGCTTTTAATGGACAAGCCAATCGTACTTTGCATATTTTCTTCACAATCAAACTATATTATTATAATTAACAAAATCTAATAACTTGATAAAAGAGCATATACAAAACAAATTTCCTTGTGTATACTTGTCCTTGAAGAAGTGGAAAAATAATTTTTTTTTTTAAAGAAAAATAAAGTGGAGTAAATGACAATCATGTAGAACATCCCATTTCTAGATTGACACCACCTAGTAAACCCATTCCATATCAAGAACATAACTCAAATTTGTTAAATAAACAGAAAAACAAAAAAGCAAAAAAAAAAAGTTCAAGAAGGCAAAGAAAAATATTACCCCAATGGGACACCCCATGCAAAACTAAACAAAAAAACCCTAAGGGGAGACTACCGCTACTAGCAGAAACTAGAGTCAAAAGGCTAAGCCGGAAATTTACCATTAAAAATCAGTCCCTAAAATAAACCTAAATTAAAACCTTACCAAAAAAAGCCAACGACTATTCGTTGTCTTGGATGAAATTAGAGATTTAAAAAGTGGAATATCATTCTGAACAAAAATTTTATTAAAATTGAATATGTATACCAAATCAGTAATAGATACCTTAACTTATAAAAATAAAATAAAAACTTCTGGAGAAAATTTATTTTTGAAAGTAGATTGATCGCTTTTTGCTCAATATGTGTAACCAACAAAACTTGATCAAGAAAAAAAAAAAAAAAACAAGTTGATGTTTTAGATATGGTTTATGAAAGTAAGAAGAAGTAGAGATGCAACAATGGGCTGGGGCCCGTGGGCCGGCCCGGGCCCATCCTGATATAGTGATGGGCCGGGCCAGCATGGCACGGCCCAGCCCATAAATATTGGTGGACTGAGATGGGCCAACCTATATCGGCCCATGGGCCAGCCCGGCACGGCCCGTGAAAAATCATGGGCCAGGCCGGGCTTGGGCCGGGCTGGGCCGGCCCGTCTAGGCCCGGCCCAAACAGGTCCGTCTAAGCCCACAATGGGCCGGCCCAGCAAAATTATTGATAGACGTGTTTTGTTTCTAAGAGGTAAAATTGATACTGTAAGTCATGTATTATTACATCAAAATACTATACATATAATATATATATATATATTGGGGCTCTTTTGGTAAGGGCCTGTCGACGTGGAAGGTAGGGGATGCGGGGTCCCTTTTTGGTTTGTGATGACCGTGCTCTTACCGGCTGACATGGTCGGAGAGCTGCTGAGGGCACTTCCTAGCATCGACGGTGGCCAAGGGGATGAAATTGGTCCCGGCTAAGGTAGGCAAAACCCGGATGATCCCGAGGATGACAGTATCCGAGGGCAATACCCGTTGTGGCTTTGGCTCCGTGACGGCGAAAAGTTTCTGATAGGGATCTCCCAGTGAGCATATAGTATGGGAAAGGAAGGTGACCAGTTTATGGAGGAGTTTTCTGAGTGGGCAATGGCGATATATCTCCCTGTTTGTGAACACAATGACTCCGACGAGCTTAGTGTATAGAGGGATAAAAACTCTGCCTTGGGGGGTGTTAGGTCATGGTTAAGGGGTTTTGATGCCCCAGGGAGCTTTTGTTACTGCTTCTGATGGGGAGAACGCCTAGAAACCCGTTCTAGAGGGACTCCGCCTGAAGTTATAGAGAACAGAATTCTCTGTCGGTCGCTCTGATGGAAACCAAAAATCCAGGGAAATTAGCCAGAACAGGGGGATCTTTGACTTGCGTAGAGAGAGTGCCATAGTGGGATTGTGTGCGTGGGAAAGAGAGACTGATATGGCACTTCATGAAGTGATAGGACGTGTAAATTGCAATAAACGTTAGGGACGTGCTTCCATCTTAGTTTTTGCCTATATATAATTGTGGAAACGTTGCGGATGTTGCGGACGTGCTTCCATCTTAATTTTAGCTTTTTATTAGTTTATAGTTCTTCCGAAAGGAAAAAAAAAA
>NW_010367552.1:231471-257509 GCF_000414095.1 Morus notabilis
TATTTAGTAATGCGTAAAAATGAGAATGGTGTAATAGAAGATCGTGCAATTTGCAAAGTATGCAAACAAGACTACACAGGTAAATCCTCTTCTGGTACTGGTCACTTAGAGAAGCATCGCAAAAAGTGCGAAGCTAAGCATGGTGTAGGTGGTGTTAATTGTCGTCAACAAACACTTCAATTTAGCTCTGATGGTAGTGTTACCAATTGGTCATATGACCAACAAAGAGCTAGAGAATGGCACGCTAGATATTTGGCTAGTGCTCAACAACCAATTAGTCTTGCTGATGATCCGGCCTTTGAGGAGTACATTCAAAATGCTTATAATCCACAATATACGCGTGTTTCAAGAACTACCACAAGCGCTGACACTATGAAAGTATTTCATTCAATGAGGGAAAATTTAGTTAATGAATTTAGTTCATTCACTGCATCTGTTGCATGCACATCTGATTTGTGGGAAGGTCGCACCAAAACTAGTTATATCTGTGTAACGGTACATTATGTGGATAAAGATTGATCTTTTCAAAAAAGGTTAATTGCTTTTCGATCAATGCCTTATCCACATGATGCCAAGGCCATTCATGATGTCATCATGGAAGTTTTTTATTTTTATGGCATTAAAGAAAAGGTTTTGAGCATCACATTTGACAATGCATCTGCCAATACTGCTGCGATAAACCTTTTCAAGACAACTTTGAAACCACAACATGGTGGAACACTTTTTCACCAAAGATGTGCTTGTCATATTATTAACTTGTGCGTTCAAGATGACATGAAATTTTTTCAAGGTTAGTTAGAAAATATTCGAACGGCCTTGGGTTACATAGCAAGTTCTGGCTCTCGAATTGAAGAATTTGCTAAACTTTGCAAGAGAGCAAGCATGAGCCCAGAAAACTTCCTACTGACGTGGGACACCGATGGAATTCAACATATTTGATGTTGAACGCATGCCTACCATACAAAGAGGTCATAACCGCGTATTACAACTTGAAGAATCCAACTGAGCTGCTTTAAGAAATTGATTGGCAAATTGCTTCATGCTTCTATAATTTCTTGAAGGTTTTTTATGAAGCCACTCTCTAACTCTCAGGTGTGTACTATCCCACCTCTCCTCATGCATTACATAAATTATACGACATTGCTGCAACCTTCGATATGCATAGAGATTTTGACATGTTTATGGAATTTGTTGAGTTCATGGAACAAAAATTCAAAAAATATTGGGAGCGTGTTCCACTTTTGTACTGTGTAGCCACTGTGTTGAATCCAAGAGTTAAGTTAGCTGGTGTTGAATATTTGCTTAAGGGTATAGGGGAAAAACTGAAGGTGCATTCTGACATCATAACCATTCAAAATGTGCAAGTAAAAGTTAACACTTTATTTACTGCATATAATGAAAAATATGGAGGAGGCCAAACAATGGCGAGTACTACATCTTTACCACATGGTTCTTCATGGAAAAGTATGATTAGCTACACCGGATTTGGTTTTGGTGCGTCATCCACATCTTCAGCACGTAGTGAATTGGAAAACTATCTGGAAACAAATTTTGCGGCATTCATTTTCAATGAGCAAGGTGGTGGTCATGATTTCAATGAGTTTGATATTTTGTCATTTTAGAGATCACAGTCAAGAACTTTTCCTGTGCTCTAGAATGGTACGTGATATACTAACCATACTAGTGTCCACAGTTGCAAGTGAACAAGTATTTAGTTGCAGTGGTAAGAGTACTTGATGAACAGCGTGCACGCTTAAGTGATGATATTCTGGAGGCAGTAATGTGTGTCAAAGATTGGGAGGACGCTCGCAAAAGAAGCCAACAAATTCAAGATGATTGGGTTGATGATTTTGAAAATTTAGACATTTCTGATACTCCCACTAGGAGTAATACATTGTAATTACGAACAACATCTATTTTTTTTTATGTTTTTTTCTTTGTTTTAGTAATTTTGTAAATATCTTATGTATAATTATTCTAATTGTACTCTTTTTTCCTTACTAAGGTTTTATCCCACTAGGTTTTCCTTGGAAAGGTTTTTAATGAGGCAATCGTAAATAAAATATATTTTTTCATATTCCCATTGACTATTCAAACATTTATTTTTGTTAACTTGTTTAAAAATTAAAAAAATTAAAAAAATTAAAAATTACATGCATAGATGGGCTGACCCATCTAAACCTATGATGGGCCAAGATAGGCCTTGAATGGGCCAGCCCATCTAAACCCATGATGGGCCAATATGGGCCAGCCCATTCAAGGCCCACGGCACGGCCTGGCCTGACCCACGTAAAGTTGGCATGTGGGCTGGGCCGGGTCGAGTTAATTCGTATATGGGCCGGCCCGGCCCACGGCCCACGTGGGCCTAAGAAGAATGGGACAGGCTGGACCGAGCCGGCCCGTTCTTGCATCTCTACGAAGAAGGTTATCTATGGGCACCAAAATAAAATAATAATAAAAAAAGAAACAAACAATCCTATTGATTAATTAATAAAATTTAGAAGAACTTTTTATCACTGAATGAAATTGAGCACCTCAGATCCTTTCATGGAGAAATTTTATGCTGTAATATTAAATTAGCTCTACAACCCATTTTACTCTCTATCCTTATATATGAAAATTGAAATACAAAATAATGATTGTGATACGGCGCACATCCAACAATAATTTATACGTTATGAAGTTTTCAAATATACTACAGTAGTATTGACCTTATAATATGTTTCTTTATAAAGTTTCAAAGGAATGATTATATATATTTTTTGGATTACTTGATTTAATTGTTTTGATGTCGGTACACTCTGTTTCTGACCAAAAAAACAAACTACAAGATTTCCCGACATGTTCTTTTCTGACTTGATGATTCACGTGAATGGGATTTCGGTATCATATTTAGCATATGATATATGTGAATTATTCATATACAGCGTGCAGTTTTCTTAGTGCTAGTCAAGAATGACAAACTAGCTTATACAGCGTGTTCTTAGTGCTAGTCAAGAATGACAAACTAGCTTTAACGAAGTCATATAATTTTTTAATATGCCTGATATGATATCGAATTTTGTTTTCATTCCATTATTGTGTGGAAATTAATTGAGAAAAAGACTAGGGGAATGTACCATATACTTTATAAACTAATTATAAGTTTCCATGTTATGGTTTGATTGATCAATCATGAAGAAGAATCATAGAGTCTAGTGCTAGACAAAGAAACAAGATGTATAGAAAATGATTTTACAAAAAGGTGGGCAAGTACTACTGTTGTTGATTGATCCAGAGAAATGATAACGCAAAACAAGATGTAATATAATGCGGTTCAATTCTCATATGTACTGTAAGCCTAAACGTACATTTTCTGTCTTATCATTTACAGATCATCTTTCTTAATTTGTTAACTCCCAAAAAGGAAAAAAAAAATGTGGCGGTCCTATATAAAAAATAAGGATCGTCATTATAGTTGTAATTACTATTAATTTTTGAGTAATCTTGATAAATAATTTTTAAAAGTGCATGATGCAGGATTTTTATTCATAACTTTTTTAGTTAAATAATTACACTAATAAAATGACATTTATCAAGAGTAAAGAATAAAAGTTTAGATTTATGCACTCTCAAGAGTAAATTCTCTATTTTTTTTTAAATTTTTTTTAACGATTGAAAGTTGATATTTATAACTGTACGGGTTGTTGTAGTATAATTTATGAGTCCTATAGTTAACATATGAATGAAAGTTTTCAGTCTAGTTGGAAAATTTCTTACTATTTTGTTTTTTGAAATAGTTAATTGAGAGAACCAAAGAAACTTGGTTAATTATAAATTTACAAATACATGATTTTTTAATAAATAATTAAAAAATAAATAAAAAGTGAAGAAGAAGCTGTTCGTGTTATTGTAACATTGCCAATCACTTTTGGTTTTTTCTTAAAATTCTATTGTATTTGACTAATTTTTTATAGTGGGCATGAAATCGTTATTACTTTGAAGAATTTAATCAATTTTATGTCTCTTTTTATTCTGTTTTTAGTCACTATATTTATATTAGATTCTACCCGTTTTATATATTTTTTTCTTTTTTGAGAATTTTCTTTTCAGAAATATACACTCTAAGGCGGCCTATATTACCGAGTCACCTTAGGAACTTGGTTGGAGCAAAAACTTTCCCACTGCTTTATTTAGGGTCCGTTCACTTCGCTGATTCGAGTTGAGATGTGATTTTGTGTGAGAACTTTTTACTGTAGCAAAAAAGTTAGATGTGACTGTTTCTGAGAGCTTTTTACTGTAGCAAAATTTGAATTCTAAACTCGAATCGACGAAATGAACGGGACCTTATTCACAAAATGTGGTAGGGGAATCTTTAGGGTGAAATGGGTCAACAACCTATAATTCCGGTCCTCATTTTTGTATTTGCAAATGAGCACCTAGGGCCTAGGATATAATATACAATATTCTCGAAAGGTCAATAGTGCTGCCTTAAAGGTAAATAGAATCTCTTAAATTTAGTCATTAATTTAATTGTCTCTTAGATTTAGTTTATTAAACAGACTAAAGCTGAATCCCTAATTATCATAAATTATTCGTATTTATTTGGATATAATACTAAAAGATAATAAAATTACTTTCCCCCACCTCAAATTTTAGGATCCCCAAATTGCTTCCCCTTATATTTGACCAACTTAGAGGGATTACCCTTTGCTTTTGTTTGAAGAAAGCGGCCGGGGCATTTACGTCTTTTCGTATAATTTCAGCCTGGGGAGTTGGCGTGACGTTGGAAAGAGACAATCCAGTCCGAATTCCAAAAGAATCCATGGAAGGAAAAAGGCAAAACCAAAAACCCCCCAAGTGTTATATTATAAATAACATTAAACCAGTTAAGAGGTAAGAGCCAAAGATAACATCTGATCCAAGGCAAGCCAAAACCCCTCAAATAACTCCCCTCACAACAAAATTTTCAGACAAGAAAAGAAAGGAATTCACACCCCCTATATCTCTTTGATCTCTTAATTTCTTTCTCAGCTAGGAATTCTTCAAGCTAGGCTCTAGCTTTTCTTGAAATTCTTCAAACTACTTGATCACAAACTCTTCTCTTTCAAGAATATGGCAATAGTTTTTTGCAAAATTGCCATGATCCTCCTTCTGGTCAATTCCCTCAGTTTTTCAGGTACTCTCTCTTTACATTTTTCATCTAATACTAAATTCATGTATCATACACATGATCATTTCCCGTAAATTGCGTCACTGTTTAAACCGTCAGATTTTTATCATATTCTATCGAATGCAATATTTTTAATAACTTATGCATGTTAACATAATTCTATTAGTAATAGCTAATTATGTCATGTTAACCACTTTAAATTGTTTTGTACCCTAAATATAGGAGTTCTGTCGCTTGGAATCAACTACGGCCAGGTCGGAAACAATTTGCCGCCACCGGAGAAAGTCCTCGATTTACTGAGCTCTCTCAAGATAACAAAAGCCAGAATCTACGACACAAACCCGGAAGTACTAACCGCATTCGCCAACTCTGGCACTGAGCTGATCGTAACAGTAGAGAACGCAATGCTAGCCCAGCTAATGGATCCCCAACAAGCCCTCCAATGGGTCACCACCCACATCAAACCTTACTTCCCTGCCACAATGATCACCAGCATCGCCGTTGGGAACGAGGTCTTCACCGACGACGACACGACGACGTTTATCGACAACCTCGTCCCGGCCATGATCAGCATTCACTCCGCATTGGCGCAATTAGGTCTAGACACGTACATCAAAGTTTCAACTTCAAGTTCTTTGGCGGTTCTCCAAGAATCCTACCCGCCGTCGGCCGGTAGCTTCAAAACCGAAGTCTCCGTCGTCATGTCGCGGTTGCTGCAGTTCCTGTCCAGTACTAAATCACCCTTTTGGATCAATGCATATCCGTATTTTGCTTATAAGGACAACGCCAATAAAATTCCTTTGAATTACGTCCTTTTCAATCCCAACTCAGGCATGATTGATCCCTACACAAAACTACACTACGACAACATGTTGTACGCTCAGGTTGACGCCGTGATTTTCGCCATTGCGAGGCTGGGCTACAGCGGGATCGAAGTTGGGGTTTCGGAGACGGGGTGGCCGTCGAAAGGCGACGCCAACGAGGTCGGAGCGACGGTTGAGAATGCTGCGATTTACAATCGGAATCTGTTGAGGAGACAAATGGCAAATGAAGGGACTCCCTTGAGGCCTAATATGAGATTGGAAGCTTATTTGTTTGCTCTGTTCAATGAGGACATGAAACCGGGTCCCACATCGGAGAGGAACTATGGCCTGTTTCAACCTGATGGAACTATGGCTTACAATGTGGGATTGTCTGCTTTGTCCACAACTTCAGCATCTTCGGCTTCAATCTCTCTCACTTCTTCTGCTACCAAGGTAAAAAATTAGACGTGGGTTTTTCTTTTAGTATGAATATTTTTAGAAAATTTGTTTTAGTTAGATAAATTAACATGTATATATATAATTAATATATTTATTCAAGGGTTCTGTATATTTTTAAATCATATAGTTTTCATTAGAATTTGTCAAATTTGTATAAATTTTACCATTTTAGAGAGGCATACTAATATTGATTGTTTGCTCCCTGCCACAAAATTCCCTATAACTTTGTATTATTTTTTCCACTCCAGAGAAATAGTTATATAGAAGAAGAAAGTGTGTAAATAGGAAAAAAGTGTATTTGATTAGTGGAGTGGAAAATTTCTGTACAATTAATAATTAAATGAAGATGATTAAAGCTAAATTATATGATTAGCTTATTGTTTGGTTTTAATTTTTATTTTAGATTTTGATGGATAGTAATGATCTGATTGTTGTCTTTTCATTCCTTGTTTTTTATCTTCATACTACGTATGGAAAATTTACTTTGAAACAGGCAGCTAGAATGGAAAATCAAAGCTTGATGTACTGGATGTTTGTGTATTTGCTGACCTTCCAAGTTTTTATGAGAAGACCATTTTAAGCAAATGGGAGTTCGTGTAAATATACATTAGTTTTTGGTAAGAGAAAAAAAAAAAAAAGGAAAAACAAAAGAAATTTGTGGCTTTTCCTTTTGCGGTCTTTTTATTCATATTACAGACCACATGATAAAGTTAAGTCTCATTTAAACCAAGACATTTTGCACATGACAGACCACCATTATCTTTCAATTCCCTCTTTCTCTAAACAAACATGCTGTATTACTTCAGTGGGCCCACAACCTTTATCAAACGGGTAAATTTCAATCATATATACACCCCACGAAATCATCATGAGCCGCATCTTGTCGACCTCGGGATCTCAAGACTCATTTGGCAGAAGATGATCATATATTTAATTATTTTTTGTTAGAGAAATTATTATTAGCCGTAGCCATTCTTTGACTATAGCTAGTTATTATAAAGTACGTATTGTGCAAGATGTATTGTAAAATGACTATTATTTCTCAAATTTGTTCCGACATTACTACGACAAAATTTGTATTTATGGTGTGTTAAAAAGAAACTATATATATATATATATATATGTGTGTGTGTGTGTGTGTGTTAAAGTAGAAATATTACTGATCAGAATGAAATCAATGCTTCTCATTGGACGAAAGAAAAGGTTCCTCCTTTTGGACGTGGAATCCATAACTGTTTCCTCAATATATAAAAGTATAATTTTCTCATAAGTTTGCTTTCTCTCAATACACTAGAAAAAAAGTTAATGTGCAAAAATTCTTAGATAATGAACGCGTTATAAAGTGTAAAAAAGGAAAGGCTTTGTTCGGTTCTTTTTATTATCCTGAAGCGGACAATGGGCGGTCCAGCTTTATTCTTCTGGCCTAATAACCGTCAGCATTGGCCATTTGGGTGTCCCTTTTTGCAAAGAAGCTTTTTTAATTTATACCTTTTTTTCATGGTCTTTTTTTTTTTAACTTCTTTTTTTCTTTCTCTGTATAAGATCCTAGAGCAGACAATGTAAACTCAGCCTTTGTTAAAACTGATGAGGACAGTCTAACTATTTGACATCAGCTAACGTGGTACACATGCAGCCCTAGACTTTATCAGACCCCACTAATTAGAATTTTTTTTCTTTTTTCTTTTTTGGTATTTGGAAACAAAGTGATTGATGAAAAGCAAATTTCTATATATATATATACGTGTGTGTGTATATATATATATATATATTTATAGGAGAACCGATCAAAAGATTTGTAAGTATAGAGGAGTCTGGTAGTGTTATGTTGAATGTTGAATTGCTTTCTCTTTTATGTTTGGACCCTTCCTACGATCTGCAAAAAATTGTCGTAGCTCCGCGCTTTGTTGGCTCTTTTGACTAATGACACGTAATTCCTAGTGGGATACCATTTTATAGCTCAAGATCAGTTTGGTCCCATTACACGTAAATTAGCATGTGCTTTTGCTTCTCTAAATACTGTGCATATGAGAGAGAGAGAGAGAGAGAGAGATCTTGTTATTTCATCAATTTTTGTTCAAATAATTAGTGACAATTATAGATAGACTTTTTGTAAGCTGACTGATCTGTATGTGGGAATGTCGTAAGTGAATATTCCCTTAGTACGTGCTCACCATTTGATTTTGTCGCATTTATTATACAAAGAAGTATTCTTGGTCGGTTTTGTGTCTTTCGCTAAAATCGGTTCAAGCAGAATTGCGTATATATATATGTGTGTGTGTGTGTGTGCATATAGCATTAATAATTTAATTGGAACAAAAAAAAAACCCGGAACAAAAGCTCAAAGTGTTAACGAACACATATGTTGCTTATTCATATTAATAAATGCAGGGGCAATAAGTCTTGATTTTTATGCTTTACGAGCATGCTATGTTCAATATTTATGCTAGTTTTTTAGAAGAGTTTCGACCTTTCAGAAAAGCTTCAAGTTAAAATTCTAATAGAGTTTAATTAAGATTTTAAAATCTTTATCATAACATATTTATTGCTTATTAAAAGATTTACAAATTATTTTTATTTCGTTGAGCTCACTTAAAAATATGGTTCCAAATATCAACTAAAAAATCACAGCTCTACTCCTCTTGTTAACTGCCAAAAAGCAAAAGTAATACCAAAACACACTCTAAGTCAAAATTTGGATCCGAAAATTTGTTATTTGGATTATAAAACCAAGCACTAGCCTTTTGTTAGTAATGACAAACGGATATAATATCATATTTACCAACAAGCCAAGTCCAAAAGATGGCGGGTTGCCCGTAATGGATCACAAAATATTCTTAACAATAATGAGCTTTGTCGGCACAATGATCTAGAGAATATACATTAACACATTTGGCATGCCTACAAAATTAGAAATATAGAATAATTAATTACAAAAAAAAAAAACTCTCTCTTCTATTTTCAATTGTTCATGAAAGATAATTATTTCTAATTAAACTTACAATTCAATACATAAATAAAATTCCAAATTTTCCCAAAGGGCATTGAGTGTTGCTGCATGAAATTTGGATATTGGAGCGCCTAAAACCTAATTTTCAGGTCACACTTATTAATTGTGTTATTCAGAGGTGAAATCAACATTCTACTCCTAGATTTTGATCAAGACTATTGGTAGGGATAAAATTTGCAAAGAAAATAAGTTATGTGGAATTAAACTAACTTTTAGAAATGAAAAGTTATTTGGTGAAAAAAATTGAAAATAGAAGAAATGTTTTTATTAACCCAAATAAAGAATGATTAGTTTGGTCTCATTTTTTGTAGGATTGGCGAAGTCATTATCAATGGAGAAGCTGAGATCAACGTTGGGCCGAGGTGGGATTTTTGCTAGGGTTCGGATTGATGAGTAGGAATGGACGTTGGGGGTCGGACCATTAATGCCGTAATATGAAGGTTGGACTGACCGATGCTAGGTTAAACTTTGAACCCCAACTCAGAACTCAGCTACTCAGTTGAACCTCGACAACCTTGACCCCAGTCCCGACTTGCTACAAGGGAGATTAATTTTTAGAATTAACCAAAATAAAAAATATCAGTCTGGTCTCCTTTTGTATATTATGATGTCTAATTTGCTAAGCCATATGGTTAAAAGCGAGTTAATGAATCTACCAAGATTGCATTCCAAAATGATCATGTACGCTGAACAAATTTTCTTTGTGACTTGGGGTATAAAGTCTTCATGATGCAGTAAAAGCTATAACTTATATGAAATGACTAGCTATGGTGATAAAACGGCATTATAAGGACACCTTGTTTAGTACCGCCAATTAAGAAATAGCAAGCCTCAATGCGGCATGCAGTCATGCAGTTAGTTTCTCGAGAATTATGATCTACATTATGTTAGCTAGAGCCGGAGAGTTTGGCAATAATTATAGCTTTGTGACTTTGTCGGGCGATGATCATAATTTAGCTTTTATTACTTAATAAGAAATTGATACATATTTAGTAGAAGATGCTTTCATAAAGTAGCATTCGCTTTTGTTTACAAGTTTTTCAACAGTTGTGATAAGATTCCTATGGATCTTAATCATAGAGATTTAATTGATGTTTGAGGTGGAGTTTTCCAACAGTTGTGATAAGATTCCTATGGATCTTAATCATAAAGATTTAATTGATGTTTGAGGTGGCCAACCCATTAAAGAAGTCAAAAAGAACATTCATGTACCAATACACTTGCTTTTGGCATATAGTATTTTTATATTAATTTCATTTATATCACTACCTCTAAGACATTCGATTTTAGTCATTAACTTTCAAACGTCTCATTACGTGTTCTCAATCTGTAAAATTGTCTCATTGCTGCCATTATATACATACATATATATATATATATATATATACACACACACACACACACACACACACATATATCAATTCTCTTTCTCAACAAGAAATTTTCTCAAGTTGTCACTATGATTAAAGTTGTTAGGCTTTCAAATAGGCGTGTAATAGGCGTGTATTTGAAAGCCTAACAACTTTAATCATAGTGACAACTTAAGAAAATTTCTTTTTGAGAAAGAGAATTGATATATGTGTGTGTATATATATATATATATATATATATAGCAGCCGTTAACAAATAAAAACATTTTTGGGATTTTTTTAGAATGAATGAGAGAAAGAGCAGAAATGAAGGGGTAAATAATTTATAGCAGATATTAGTTTTAAGTTTAGTAAATGCATAAAATTATCTGATTCTCTCACTCTCTCTCTCCTTTCCCTCTCTGATCTCGCTCGCACGCCCTCCTTCTTTCTCTCTCCTCTCTCTCGCTCACCCTCTCTTTTTCTCTCCTTGCTCTCTCTCTCATATGCAGCGGGAATAGTTTAAGTGTTACAGAATGCGTGATATATATGCAGTCCAGAGCTTTTAAGAACTTGTTTAGCATTTGCGCGCGATATTTCAGATAGATTGATCTGTGAAAAGGGCTGGAACAACCATGGATTAGATCAAATTATGAGCTCCATCGCAGCTAATAGCTATCGGATCCGTACTTTAACGACTTGCTACACTCATGAGACATTTTTTCTCAAAACAACTTTTGGTTGAACTAATCAAGTGGTTCATATTAGTTCTCTTTTCACTTAATTTAAATGAAATATTTTAGATTTAATACACGTCTTATTTCTTCTTCCAAACCTCACACCTCAAATTTTACAATTGTTTTGACATATATAACATTATTAGAAATCCCGTTAATTTACTTGAGGTAATTATTACTAAATGACGATAAAAAAGAGTTGTATTTCTGTGTCTAAGGCCTTTAGTTGAATCATTCTCACTGGTTGACTTGTACTTTCCGCGAGTTTAAGGCTTATATTTTAGTTGTATCTGGTTGACTAGTACATTCTATTACCTTACTGAAACTGAAAACCATCGAAAATCGACCTTCACCGGTTGGGGAACCGACTGAAAAAATACTTCACTGTTTGGCGTTCGGTTTCACTTCTCAAAAACCAATGGGATGACCAATATGGACAGTTATTTAACGGCGTTATTCAGCCCGAACAATTGATGACATGTGTTCAAAAAGTGGACATAGTCTACTATATTATCAGTGATAATCTAATAGGTTATTTCAATATCCCATGTTGACGACCAGCAGGGAAATTTTAATAAAAACACGTTGTATCTATAATCTACCTTTATCCATTTCTCTTTATCAGAGAAGCAAGTTTTTACAGAGGTAGATTGCCCTTGTGTACAATCTCCACGAAAGGCCTACATTAAACGGGAGAATGGAGGAAATCATGGTGACTAAATAATAGAATAATGTTTTAAAAAAGGTAGTAAATAGTATTCGGATTAATTATAAAAATTCATCTTAAATAATGACTCTCATATCATTTTACTCTCCGATCTTTAAAAGGTAAGATCTACTCCTCTCAAAATATAAGGAGACGTTTGGTTCATGGATTAGAACCATGTGATTAAAATCATTTTTGATTTACATTTATTTTTTGTGAGAGAAAATACTGTAGCGAATCACGAACCATGATTCGAATCAGGGAACGAATCTCCCAACCAAACAACACCTAAATTGTTAACAAAAATGTTCCTCTGTTAGAATTTTTAGCAGAAAATTGACTTAGGGTGTATAAGTTAGGGGCATTTTGGAAATCTTGCATGCTTTGTAAAAAGATTAAGGTGACGTTTATTTTAAAATTTTTGCCTAATTTAATATTATAATTTGTGATTCTGTTATAGTATTTTTCTCACCAAAAATTTAAATTTTAAAAATTAAAATCATGAACCATAATTTTAAATTCATTAATCAAAATCACTTAAATCTTCAAAAAACAAAAAACAAAAAAAACAAACAAAAAAAAGTCAGATTACAATTGTGACGAGGTTTTTTCGACAGCTAAGAAAGATGACGTCAAACGAGTATAGACGACATCAATGAACGAGAGTTGACGCCAACGTGATGAGAGACAGAAAGTTAGAGAGACAAATGATAGAAAGAAAGAGAGAGAGAAAAAAGAGGGTGGATGAGGGAGAAAGGAAAGACAAGGGTAGTTTTAGTATTTTGGTTGTGTAATAAATTAGGCTCGATAAAATATGCCGGTGCATTTTCTCTTTCAAAACCATAACTTCAGAAATGGAGAAAGAAGGAAACAACATTTTTAGGATATCAATAAAAATAAATAAGTTTTAAAAAAAATTAATAAATAACATAATTATAGTAAATTAGTTTTATCACACTAAGAGAATACCAAAAATATCCTCGTCAAAATACCCCATTGCATGCCTAGATTCATCCACTCTCTCCTCCATCTCTCATCCTCGATCACTTTTCTCTTCTCTCTCTACAATGAGCACCAATTGTGCTTCATATGTTGCAACAAGGTCGCGAACGGAAAGTTCGCCGTCGTCGTCGTCGTCCTCCTTCTCTCTCTCTCTCTCTCTCTCTCATCGTAGATTTGTCGCCTTCTCCAGAGACGCCCAACATGATTTTGTTGCAGATCTGTAGTCTTCTTCTGTGACGACCATCACGATTTGTAGTCGACATAGATCGCAATTTCATCATCTCCTTGACCTTGCAAAAGATTGAAGGCGATTCCATTGTCTCCTCGACCTTGTGAACAAATCGTCGCTTCCTTTGGAGGCGAGATCCCATCAAAGCTCCATGTGATGCTGATGTCGTTCCACACGACATCAATCAGCCACCTCCTCCGCGAGACGCTGAACGCCAATCTCCGCACGACGCTGAAGCCAATCTCTTTCCTTGGTCGATCTTGCGGAAGAGAGGACGGGGACTGCTTGATCCGCAAGTAGTGCTCAAATTTGGTCATTCCATGTCTGTTTGACTGTCAAGAATATGCTTGAAATTAATACATGGAAAATGGAGCGATTTGATTTCTTTATTTGTGTCGAATTTTAATTTATTTTGTTGATTTAATTTTCCTTCTGTTTGGTTGTTCTCGATCTGATTTTCAATTTATACTTAAAAGAGATGGTTGTCTTGTTTTCGTTTGTACGGCTTTTATTATTTCTCTTTGTTAGTAAATGTAAAATTAACTAGTAAATGACGCAATTTATCTTATAAATGCTTCATTTACCGGCAAATAAATGGAGGATTAGTAAGTGTACCAGTCAAAAACAGGCTTTTATATTGTAAACAAAAAGATTTATTTTTTTTTTATGACAAAAGTAAGTTATTTTCTTGTAAATTAGCGCGTGACATGGTAAATTAGCGATTTATTTTGAAAATTCATTATTTACCAAAATACATAATTAGGTTGGTTTGGTAAATTAAAGATTTACCAGGTAAGTATGACATTTACATATAAAAATTACATAAAGGTAAAATTGAAACACTAGATATTAAAATTTTAAAATATGTTATTTATTTTTCATTATTGGTAAATATGTTATGTCCATTAAATGGTTTATCAAAATGACCTGTATGTCACAATTTCCTCGAGAAGTGTTCAAAATCCGCTATACTCACTAAACCATTTAATTCAGATCAAATCAAACCAAATCGTTTACTATTTTTAAATTATTGGGCGATTCGGTCGATTTTTTATTTTAATATTTTTGGCGGTTTAATTAGTGGTTTAGACTCCCCGAGCCGCCTAATAATTTTCCCAAAAATACACATATAATTTTTTATTTTTAAAATATTTTTTTCCTTTATTTTAATTTCAATTGGTCATAATAGAAGTTATACAATTATAAAATACATCATACCACATTTTTTATTGGTTACTTTGAATGTTGAACTTTTAGCTATTTGTTATTTTTGAATTATACTTTCGTTTCATGGATTAACGGTTTTATAATTTTTGTCAGTTATTAAAATTTTTTGGGTAATTTGCATAAATGGTCTTTAAACTTTTTAAAAAGTGACAGTTTGGTTCTTAATCTTTTTTTTGATAAAATGACCCCCAACCTCTTTAAAAAGTGACAGTTTAGTCATTTTCATTAAATTTTTTACAGTGCAAGTCATGTGCGACATCCCTCTCTCTCTTCTTCCTCACGTGAAAATCTCTCTCCTCCATATCTCCTCTCCCTACATCCTTTCTATTTTGTTTCTCTCTCAAACTAGATCCATTCATGACCAACGTTGGCAGCGGCTTTGCGATTCCGGCGAGCTTCATTCGCGATTTTGGCCAGCTTCATTCGCGATCCCAAACCAGATCTGGTGAGTTCCTCCATGATTCCGGCATAAAGCGTGATTCCGTTTCTAACCTGATCTCGGGTCACAGATCCAGAAAAGATAAGTCTGCCATCGCGACGAACACTTGCTCGTCACCGTCCTCTCTTCCACGGTGGCGCTCGCGAGAACAATCGGATAGGAGGAGTCTACCGTCGAAAATGATAAATCCGTCACAAACTGCTCGCAATGGTCAGATCTGGTGAAAAGAGACTCCAACCTCCCGATGTTTAGAGATCTGATGAAGAGAGAACTCCGACCTCGACTTCTGAGAAAGAACTAATAATGATGTTGAGGGTTTCAAAACAGAGAGAGATAGAGAAGGTGAGAGGTGAGAGAGAGGTTGAGGGAGATGAAGAGATAACGAGAGAGAGAGAGAGAGAGAAGTGAGAGGTTTTTTTTTTTTTTTTTTTGTTATGGGGGCATACAAATCATTTTACTAAAAAAGGCAGTCACGTGACATGTTCTGTTAAAAATCTAACGAAATTTGATGGAAATGACCAAACAATCACATTTTAAAGAGATTGGGGTCGTTTTGTAAAAAAAAAAATTGATGACCAAACTGTGAGTTCTTAAAAAGTTTAGCAGCCATTTGTGCAAATTACTCAAAATTTTTTTTCTCTTTTAAGTTTAAACCATCTAAATCACACTGTCCACACTATTTATGAGTGGTTTTTATTTGATTTTTAACAAAAATATCAAACCGTTGAAAAAAGTATTTTTGTTTTAGTTAAAAAAAAAAAAACCGCCCAAACCAATGAGCGCCCGTGATTTCTTTTTCAGAAAAAGGGCCTTTTACGGCCCACATACAAATGGGCCAAGCCCATTTAAAAGCTGCACGTGTCTCATTCTCGCAAAATCCTTAATTCCACTATTTTCTAGTCTAGTCTGGTACAAGAACAGTGGTAGGCTCTAGAACATTCTGTGTCTGCTCAAAAGGGTTAGAGCGTTCTAGGATTTTCTACTCTCTCCTCCCCAGCAATTATCATCAATTCATATCATTATATTCATAAACAAATCTGAATCCACAATCTTACATACCATATTGGACAAATTGAATCACCATATTTAGCAAAACAACGATTATTATATTAGTTATCATTTGCTGAAGAAAAATGGCAGAGGAGTTATTGCTTGATTTGGAGGAGCTCCGTCACTTGCAGAGCATCGCCAAGAGGCCTCGCGTCCTCAATCTCATCTCCTCCCAGATTCGAGACATGGAAAAGGTCGAAACTAGTTTTCTTTTTCCTCCTAAAATGGCGTTTTAAATTTATGGTTTTTGTTTTGTTTTAGACTTATAATCTTGATTTGCCTTGTAAATGTCTTAATATTTATGGCTTTTATGGGGTAATTGTCACTTTTTTTTTTATTTGTGTGATAATGGATGCATTCTAAGAAATGGAAGAGGGAAAAGGAATCAATGCAAAATTAAAATTAAAAAAAAAAAAACAATGAAGATAAAGTGGGAACTTACTCTTAAAAGGAAATCCCGATGAAAGAGATAATTTTGAAGTAGCTATTCAATTTTTTATTTTTATTTTTATAAAAAGAACTGAAATTAGCAATGAATGGATTTGAGGATTTGTCTCTTGATGCAAGCTAGAAAGTAGGAATGGCTCGTCTATGTAAAATAGACTAAAATGTTATGATTAGTCTGGTGAAAACAGTTGTCAAAAGACGTTACTGCACCTGCAACGCAAGCTCCGACCCAGGTTGCGGCTGCGGTGAAGGTGCCCTCCCCTCCTGCTGTAAACTACACTACGCTTTCGTCGTTCAGTTGGGAGCAAGATAATGATAAAGTCAAGGTGAGAATTTGTTTTAAACCTTTGAGGAACTACTTTCGGCAGTGAATGTTTATTGTTATGGAAGCATTAGAGAAAAATGAGATTTAACATCGGGTCTGAATGTTGCGCTTGTATTTTGATATCAACATGATATGGACTGTGTTTATCTGATCCAAGCGTTTTCATTCGCAGTTATATATCTCTCTGGAAGGAGTTGACCAGGAGAAAATGGAAGTTGAGTTTAAACCGATGTCTTTCGACATCAAACTACATGATGTCCAAGGAAAGAATTACCGATGCGCAATTCCAAAATTGAACAAGGAGATTGTGCCAGAGAAGTGTAAGATGCTAGTTAAGCCTACAAGGGTTGTGGTCACGCTCATTAAAGCTTCAAAGGGGAGCTGGTTAGACTTGCACTATAAAGAAGATAAGGTAATATGTTCAAGGCTTACTGTGGGGGCATTGTGAATTTATTGTTGACAACTTATTTTACGGGTATATACATAAATGGTCAAAATGTTGGATCCCTTTTTAAAAAACAAAAATAATAATAATAATAATAAAATCCGCAAATTTCTTTCTTTTGATAATTTACGTTTTTCAGTAAACCATTAACTTATTTTGGTAATCACTTATACTCTTTATATAAAGGATTAGAGAGCAAACGGTTGATTTACCTTATAGAATAATGGATACAAGACTAAAGGGAAAAATGCTAACGTTTTTTTTTTTTTTTTTAAGGTATCTGAACTCCAGACCAAATATTCATAAAAATTTCCCTCCTATTATACGATCATTCTGATCCTCGTAAGGGGAAAATGTGAATCTTTAGTTCAGAGAGATTTTGCGATCAACTAATTATATGATCATTTTGGTCTTACAGCTGAAGCCAAACCTGGAAAAGGAGCGAGACCCCATGGCAGGAATCATGGACTTGATGAAGGTGTGTTTCTCACCCAAGCACATATAAGGATAGAGCATATGAATTATAAAGCTTTTTTCCCCCTATAATTATGTTGATTTTGTGCTCAATAAATGCGATTTCACATTGCTACATAGGAAACTCATGTGTGTGATGTATTTTTCAATGTGCAGAATATGTACGAGGAAGGTGATGCCGAAACGAAGCGAACAATTGCAAAAGCGTGGACTGATGCAAGATCCGGAAAGACGGCCGACCCGCTTAAGGGTTTGAACTAGAGAGGGAAAACCTGAACTTTTGAACTCAAATAGGGATTTCATTAATATATTTATTGTCTTAATGGCGTTATGTTACTGTACTCCTGATCGCCGTTATGTATTGCAACAAGTTTTTTAAAGTTTGTTGCTAGCTTGTACTTTCGTATTTCTGATAGAATTTCATGAAATCTTTTGAAGATTGTTTCAAATTGTGTTGGTTTTCTCTAGATTGTCGATTGTAGCCGTTATAAATGTTTAAATAAATTTGCTCACAAGTCTTTGGTATGTATATCTGCAAGCACATAATTTGGTTTACTTCTTACTAATTACTATGAAAGCCAAATTTCGAGTGTTTCAACTTTCACGAAACTTTCATGCCGACGTTTGACATTTTGGCATAACTTGCGACCACAACCCATTAAATGAATGATGAGGAAAATCCCATCCTAGTTTTAATTGAAGCGATTGCCTTGCAAAGACGAAAAAAGAATCAACTAGTTCTCGTTTGAATACCCAAAAACCCTCGACTAAAGGATGATAATTGGTAAATAAATCGGCAACAAACGGGGCGTAAAATGAACATTACAGACTGTCTCATGATGAATACTACAAAGAAATGTGGAAATGTGGCATGTGTCTTCATTGGAGTATTTGACTGCCATAGTCAGCATTGAACTTTTCATAGCGGTGAGCATGGAGATGAGCAGATGGCCTCGTGTTCTTAAGTGCCGCCTCTATATCTTCATGAGTGATTGGTCCGACCTTAGGCAGTTCTGCAAGCCAAAAATTAGTGTCAATCATCAAAGATTAGTTGTAAAAGAGGATTAAATCTACGGGATAGTTTGTATCATTGAAGACTCCATTATTTTGAGAATACAATTGATAGTTCAACAATTTTGGCATCTAGATGACAGCTATAATGGATTTAAAGCACAAATTTCAGAATGGGATATGAGATTTATTCCTTGGGCACTTTACAAGAACACAAGTTTTAGGTTTGGATTGACATGCTAGGAGACATAAACTATTACAGAGAATGCTACACTTAAAGATACTTAAAAATTGTGAAATCTATAAAAGTCACAAATATATAAATGAAAAACCATAAAATTTTCACAAAATCCAATGATACTGAATGAAATACACAAAAGTACAAGTATAATTTTGCTCAATACAACTTAAATGATGTATATTTTATAATAGTTTTAGTACCCATGGTAAAAGTCAATCCAATCTTAAAAATCATGGCATATTGCCTAAAAATCTCTTATTCCTTTGTAGGAACTCTTGATAAACACCTCCACTAAGCACTAAAAGCAAAGTTTAAACACCGACTACATTGCTTTAAAATGCCCAAAAGTATTATGTTGTTTCTCTTATGAAAATGGAGAGTACAATATTTTAAACATCGATAAAGACGCGTTCTTAATCATATGGCTATATATGTACAGCAAACCTCTCTATTTGCATTGGGAACGAAGGAAAATTCAAATTGAATCCACATTTATTCTTTATATACTTTCCCCTTTCTAGAGAATGAAAGAGTGGTATAAGACTAAAGACATTGATAAAACTCGTTCTTTATTTCGATAAGAGGTTTTCAAATTAGGAGTCACATACCATCCTCAGGCACAATTTCATGCTTCTGTTCAAGGATTGACATCAAGCGTCTCAATGGCTGCATGGCAGCCTCTTTGCACAATAACCGGATATCTGAACCTGAGAAACCTTCGGTTCTTTCTACCAACAAATCATAAGGAAGAGAATCTTCGCTGGGCTGTGATGGGAGGAGTTCCTCCACCATGGCTCTTCTCGCTACTGGTTCCGGCAGAGGCACTAGGATCTATTTATAGTGGTTATTGAGAACAAATTAGTTGAAAAATAACTGGAAGTAAGACGTAGTCGTTGCTTTTACAAAGAAACTTGTCATTAGAGTAGGAGCTAAGACACTTAGGCCTCGTTCGCTTTGCGGGTTCGAGTTTTCAATTCGAGCTGAGATGTGACATTTTCTGAAAACTTTTTATTGTAACAGAAAATGTTAGATGTGATATTTTCTTAAAGCTTTTAACTGTAGAAACTTAGAACTAAAAACTCGAATTGGTGAAACGAACGAGGCCCTAGTAATCAGTGGCTTGAAAACTTACAGCCAAGAGTTCAAAGATAAATGATAACTTAGTACAAGTAGGTTCCCTATGCCTAACCACAGAACGAGCTGTAAATATTTTTCCAAAATCTAACATTATGTATTTCGCAATGTAAAACCCCTTGAGGACCCAAATAAATTCTGAAAAATAAGAACAGTGAATTAAGCATCATTCTTGATGGAAAATCTGTGCTTGTCATTCAAGCAGCAGTACAGGTGCTGCGTAGTATGCAAGCAAGCATAGATAAACCATCATAAAATGGCCACAAAAACCACTACAATAGCGGCATAACTACACCCCAAGGGGTTTGCTTAAAGTGGTGAATCACTTGGACCTAAGCCTCAGGAAGCATTAGGGCTAAGGTGGCCACGCCCGTGGACCAAAGGCCCGAGATTTACCTGATCAATGTGGAGGGGTGTACTTTGCATGGATCTGGTGGATTAGTTGGGGCAAATTCTTGGACACCACGGTGGTGGTTTAAAAAAAAGAAAAAAAAAGGGATAACCAAGTCCATATAGTTTAAGTTACCTCAATGAAATGTCATTTATCAAATAATAGCATCAACCAGTTTCATAGCCTATTCTCCCAATAGATTGCATTAGTAAGGTACATATAACAAAAATTGAAAGGATACCCGCTTTTCAAGGCGACGGAGCATGGCTGCATCCAGTTCCCAGGGAAGATTTGTTGCCGCCAACACAAAAACAAGTTCATCTGTCCGTGTTAAACCATCCATCTGTAATTTAATCCAAGTTATTGTGGAAGCACAGATTAATATTATATAGAATTACAATATTATACCAAACACGACATCATTAAAATGTTATTAATATAATTAATGAAAGCCTTGTACAATATCAATGCATCGCTTGGAGACAAAAAAATAGAATAGGGATACTGCAAAACTGGAAAGAAAATAAATTGCAGGACTTTAGATTCCTGGAACTTAAATGCCTGACAACTTTTCACAACATTTCTAGTATCTGACAAAATAGAGAACAAAGCATAATTTTATGACTGACGTTACTTATGATCGATGACAATTGCATTATGCATTTACTGTGGATAAAATAAGATAGATACTGTGTTTGTATTAAAAAGCGACTGGGCTAGTAGAGCAACGTCGAGTAAAAAACAAGTATCACCTGTATGAGAAGCTCAGTTTTCAAACGCCTACTTGCTTCATGTTCACTACGTGCTTCACCACGTTGACTAATAATTGCATCAATTTCATCAATAAATATAGTTGATGGTGCATGATGCCTCGCCAACTCGAATAACACCTTCACTAACTTCTCTGAATCACCTGCAATGTAATTCATACTCCAAATCGTGACCATATGAGTGTTTCAAGATAACACACACGATGCTGTGGCAAAGAATTCGAGCATATGAGTTGGTGGGTTTTTCTTTGTTTCTTTACCCATACTAAATTGGAAAAGTGAGAAAATAGGTTGTGGATTACCAGCTCATCAGTCAATTTCTTTTTGAATCCAAACACAGAACTCCAATGCGAATTAAAAGTTTCAAAATAGAATAGTTCACATCAACCAAGAAACTTCTATGATCTTTTCCAAGATTCAGGGAAGAAGAAAAAGAAAGAATTAATTTGCTCTTGCTGTGACATACCTCGCCATTTACTGACAACAGATGATGCTGAAATATTAAAAAAAGTGGTCTTGCACTCTGTTGCAACAGCCTTTGCGAGCATTGTCTGCAATATCAAAATTCAATTAATTTGTTGTGTGTTGTCTAGTTCCAATGAAAAATATAAGATTTCTTAAATCATAACCAATAACTTCCCCTTCCTGAACAAGTTCTTTCCTCACGACATACAGTGAAAAAGACCCACGTGCATGGATAAGCTAATAATTCCATATTACACAGATTCACAGAAGTTGATTTTGGCAAGGCTAACACACAGAAACATCCTTACATCTATAGTCGAAAGAGATAGATAATGTAATTAGGAATTTACAATGTAGCTGGCACTTTATCATGGAGCATCACAATGCCACACCAGATGTTAAATTTTGGAGAAAAGGTCATCAAATCTACGGACAGAAAGCAAGATGAATAATAGCTTTCCAACAGTGTATATTGCTAAAGCACAGAAATTTTAAAAAAGAAAGGATAACTCTTAGTGAACTCACAAACCTTTCCAGTTCCTGGAGGACCAAAAAGCAGAATACCTTTCCATGGTGACAAAAGACCAGTAAAGTACCTGCGGAAAAAGGAAAAATCAGGCACACTTGCAGAATGATATTGATTTAGACTTAGAATTCACCGCACAACAATTTCTTGACATGCTACAAACTTTAGTTAACAAATTGGAAGCTAATAATTTCCCTTAAACAAATAAGTAATACGCATATTACATTTTCATGGTCAAGATTACTGTTTGGTTGTCCAGAGTTATTCTGACAGATCTCTCAACCATGTACAGAAATTAAATCAACCCTTACCAGTAAAAATAAAATCAGCAAGGTTTTGCTAATCCATTTTACCAACTGGTTTCAAGTTCAAGTGACATCATAAACAGATACTTTCAAATCATGATTCGTAAGTGATTATGAATTCAAAAGAAAAGAATGGAGACAAATTTCAATCACGGAATAAACGTGAAAATCAATACGAAGCTATACCCATCATTCTTTGTGGTTACAACTCACAAGCATAACATGAGTATCAAGTAAGTTTCAATATTAGGATAATCCTAGTTTACAAAGCGGTGGATGCTCAATAAGAAGACCTACTTGGGATATTTAATTGGCATGACAACTGCTTCTTTAAGTAAGTGTTTGGCATTCTCCAGACCTTTGATGCTCTCCCACATAACATCTTGACTGTCCCTTACTATGTCCCTGCACAATTGGATTAAAACCTTAAGAGAAACATCAAAACCATTCTGAAATGATTAATAATCATATCCTTGACAAATCAAAGAACGGCAATTCAATTACTATAGCAGTTTCCCTTGTGAAACTCTTGTTGTACAAATTACCTACATAAACTCTCAGCTAAAGAACGTGTTTCTGCAGAAGTGAAATGATTAAATAATCATATCCTTGACAAATCAAAGAACGGCAATTCAATTACTATAGCAGTTTCCCTTGTGAAACTCTTGTCGTACAAATTACCTACATAAACTCTCAGCTAAAGAACGTGTTTCTGCAGAATCAAAAGCTGGAAGGAGAGATTTTTGCCTGCAAAGATGAGCATAAAAAGACCAACTGTTTTAGGAAAGACGAGATTCAGTATAAACTGGGAAACAACATAAATATCTAAGAATCAGTAAAGTTTGTACGTGGATTCTAATTAATGCCTTTGTTGGCATCTTAAAACACTCAAATCTACCTTAGGAAACCAGGCTAAAATATATAAAACGAAAAGAATGGAACACTCATGAATGCAAAATTACTTGAGACTCACTAAGGGTACAGCTGATTCTACTAATTTCACGCTAAAATGTGTTCCTAAACCCCCCCAAACTAGGTTGACAAGACGTGAGAAATTCTGCATAAATCCCTCTTTCTAAAGGTTTTTCTTTTTCAATAACAAAAAAAAAAAAAGCAACTACTTCGTACATTTGACTTATTCATTCAAATAATTTTGCAAATAAGCTCGCATCATGTTATAGCTTCATATATCTTGGTTCCAGGGCAAGAAGTCCTATACAAAGTCTGCTTTCGATAGGTATTCCCTGCCAATCACCTTATTAAAAACACTAAAAATTTAGGCTTTTTGATACTTATCAGACGATAAAGCATGTAAGAAGCATTTGACACTCTAGTCATCGGAGTAAAGGACAACCCCTCAGCACAAATTATGCACCAATATTCTCGCTCTATCATATCATAGTCATGATAAATATAAATTATAATTCAGCTGATAACACTACAGTTGACCATATGATCAGAGTCATGAATGATACTAGGAACCATTTGCGCAGCAAATTTCAAACTCAGATAGACTTTATCCCAAGTTGGACATGCCACGATAGTTAATTTGCAGTTTCAACAAAAAGAAACATTAGACATTTTCATCATATCACAACAAATGGAAAAAGAGCGACTTTCCTAAAATTTAAGTTAATATATGATGCCAAGATAAAAATAAAAAAATGCCAAGCATTCACAACATGTTTTTCCAAGTTTGTAGCAAAATGTAAAGGGTAGACATCTGAAGAGTCAAGGAAAACACACGGCTTTTCTCCATTTCGATTCGGTAAAACACCAATAGACTGAGCCGAGCTCCTTCCCTGGAAGCAAACAGCATAAATTAAGTCAAACATTATGAAATCTATAGCAATACCAATTGACCACATCACGACACACATACATTACCTGGTTAAACTGCTCGTAGATAGACAAATCGGATGCATTTACATGTGCGCTTCCATTCGCCAATACGGCCGGAGAACTCCCATTGCTAGCGACCGATGGATCAGTGGAAGAGCCGTTTCGTGGTTCCGGCAACCTCTTTCTACCAAACTTGGCATCATAAAATATTTTAAAATCCTAGAAATACACATAATAGCTGAAATAAATCCACAATTATTAATCCAATCTAATCTAATCCGCTACATAAAAAAAAAAAAATTGATTGTTGATCTTTGTATGTCGTTAGCTAAGAGAACAAAAAATGATATGATCCAAAACTCTCAGCCAGAAATTTAACCAGTACGAAAAAGAGGAGCTCCTAGATTTGTTGAACTACATTTTGACGGAAAATCCGAGATTCAATCCACGTTTTCTTTTCTTGGAAACCAAACACAAAGAGAAGAAGAGAGAGTTACTTACCATGAAGGACCAGCGAGTGAGGGAAGGCTCGTCATCCGCCATTGCTGAGGCGAATCTGGATAACGTTAAGATCAAAAGACAAAGGAGAGAGAGAAAGAGAGAGAGTTTTAGGAATTCTCCCTTCCTTTCTCTTTCGCTCTCTCTCGAACATGGGCTCAAGAAAAGAAATAGAAACCAGAGAAATGAGAGAAATGAATCTTATATATATTTATATATTTAATTAGGAACTTGTCAGTTAATATATTCATCGGTTAAGTTTTTTTTTTTTAATTAAATTTATATAAAATTACCAAAAAAAAAAAAACGTAGATCTAATAATTAAAAAAAATTCACATACCTACTTGAAAATCCCCTAATTATATTATATACAGGAAGAAAGAGCAGGTGAGGAACTTATTTGATATTCTGTTTTCGTTTTGATATGAAGAAAGGAGGAAATGGTGAAGCTGTTTATCACTGTCACTGTTGCATTGCCACTGAAGAACCTTTCCAGCAGTGATGAGTTGTCAGCGAAATAATGAGACGTTTGTTTCGAGATCGTCTTTAATTCTGAATCATAATTTTTAATTTTTTATAATATTTTTTTTCTTATCAAAATTTTAAATTATAAATCATAATTTTAAATTTATAAATCAAACGTTTTTTAAGATATTACTCAAAAGAAGAGAAAACAATAAAGGGGAACAGTTATTTACAGTCACATGTCTGTGACTCACTAGCCAATTATTGATGTTTTCATTTTTAGCTCAAATACTAAGAGGAAAATTATGGGTGCGTTTAGAATTAGTTTTAAAATGATTTTACTTTCTATATGAAAATAGAAATAAAAACGTTTTCATTTTCATTTTGGAATTATTTCTGAAATGCGTTTGGTAGTTTTATTTAGAGATTGATTTCAGTTTAAAAAAAAAAACTGAAATTGCGTTTGGTGGTTTAATTTTTGAAAACATGTAATAATCTTTAAAATAATAATATATTAAATAAATAATAATTGAATCCTA
>NW_010367552.1:257649-272078 GCF_000414095.1 Morus notabilis
CAGTCGGGGGTGGTGGGCAGTGGAGAAGAAAGAGAAGAAAAAAAAAATGAAATCCATTTTCAAAAAACGAAAACAAAAAAATGAAAACAACTTTTTTTCGTTTTCAGTTTTTCAAAAAAGACAAAAACATTTTTGTTTTTGTTTTTTTAAAAATTTGTACACCAAACGCATTTTATGTTTCCGTTCTCATTTTTTAGTCTCGAAAAATAGAAATAAAAACGGAAACAAACAGGGCCTGTATGTTTTCTCAAATCCATTTTCAAAAAACGAAAACAAAAAAATGAAAACAACTTTTTTTCGTTTTCAGTTTTTCAAAAAAGACAAAAACATTTTTGTTTTTGTTTTTTTAAAAATTTGTACACCAAACGCATTTTATGTTTCCGTTCTCATTTTTTAGTCTCGAAAAATAGAAATAAAAACGGAAACAAACAGGGCCTGTATGTTTTCTCTATTTTTCAACCGTTGTATAAAAAATTATACGCTTACATATTTTTTTAATCTGACATAATTTTAATTAGATTTAACAGTCACAAATTAGGGTCTCGTTCACTTCACGGATTCGAGTTTTCAATTCGAACTGAGATGTGACATTTTTTGAAAGCTTTTAACTGTAGTAAAAAAGTTAGATGTGATATTTTCTGAGAGCTTTTAACTGTAAAAACCTAAGCCATGTTCACTTCGTGAATTCAAGTTGAGATGTGATATTTTTTTAAAAGTTTTTAACTATAGTAAAAAATGTTAGATGTGATATTTTTTTAGAATTTTTAATTGTAAAAATTTAAATCACTAAAATAAATGCGGTATAAGTTTACTAGTAGTCTAATTCATAGGAGAAAGTCCTCCGTTTCTGTGCATTTCAGATATCATCTGTTACTTTTGAAATTTCAACACGAGGCATCCATGCAGGCATATACAATTCGTTTTCTTTCCTTTAATTAACTAATTAATTTATAGCTTCTACTGCGGGATTTTTTTTTTCTTGTTCCTAACTCTAAATATGGGCAAGTAGGGTACTAGAAAAGTAATAGTATGTTAAGTTATGTATGTGATAGAAAAATAAAGTAGTAAAAAAATTAATTAAAATTTTTATTAGAAAAAATATTGTAATAATAAAGAGGCTATTAAAAATCTTAAGAGATATTTAATACTTAAAATCCTTATATTTCTACTACTTAATTTTAAAGGGAAATTCCTTGTTATTTGACACTATATTAGTAATGTAATGTGATTAAATTTGTAGAAAAAAATAATAAATGATATTCAATGACAAGTCAAATACAAATTCTTCAATCTCGACTGAAGAAAAAATGTTCGTGTTTTGCCTAAAACTGAATCATTTGAGCACTAATGCTCCTTCCAAATCAGAGGTCTTAAGGATCCCGCAAGACGCGTGCCAAGACTATCCTTTAAGGTCATTTATAATCTTAATATGCGTTCTTTTTACGATTCAAATTACAACTCAAATTTTTTATTATAATATTTTCTCTCATAATAATTTAAATTCAACTTTTTATTATAATATTTTTTCGTATAAATTTTCTTTTCAACTCAAGTTCTCAAAAAAAAAACTCAAAAATTTTGCCATGGGCACTTGTGAGTTTCATTCGTTTTGCAGATTTGAGTTTTCAATTCGAGCTGAGATGTGACATTTTTTTAGAGCTTTTAACTGTAGCAAAAAAAGTTACATGTGACATTTTCTGAGAGCTTTCAATTGTAAAAATCTAAATTGAAAACTTAAATCGGTAAAATAAATGACACATCGGTAATTCCTTTAGGCTATTGTGCACATGCCTCTTAAAAGTTAAAAAAATTATATTGCAATTGCATTGAAATGAACTATTGTTACGTTTTTTATTACAAAAATAAAAAACTACATTGTTTGATTGAACCCCATCCGTACCAAAAATAAAAAATTATTATTTCATCTGAATTAAACATGTGAAACCCTCAAAGTATGACAAATTTATTACTATGCCAAGTCATATAACCCTCTCAACTAGCTACAACCCGCTGTAAACATAAAAAATGAATTAAAAATTCACCAACAAACAATCAGAGTCATCATTTAAGCATTTAAACATCACATTAGATTGCTAAAACTTTTGCGACATAAATCTAGCCGACTGAATGGAATACATTCGCCCTAAAATTTCAAAACCTAATAGGATATGATTCCCCTATTTTTCTCATTTATTCTTTATTGCCGAATAGCTCTTTGCACGCTAATCATAATATCAAGAGATTTACCACTATATATATATATATGTAAATATATAATTAATTACAAATTCATATGCAATACATAATAATATATAACCAATATAATCTATATCCTAAAATAAATGTAACATGCATAAATATAAATCGATATGTATATATATCTCTAATTTTTATATTAATAGGTAAGTGGTACGTATAATATATATATATATACACATATATATCACACATATTGACAAAATCGTTAACAAATATGTATAACCTAAAAAAATTAGTATTTGGAATCTAATTGCAGTATAACAACAACTCCCATATATCAAACATTGGGCTTATAATCAATAACTAAAAATCTTTATTATAACATATAAGCCTCAATTCATACTAATTTCATCACATTACAGTCATAATCAACACAAACACACCATCACATCATTAAGTCGTAATTATTCATAACCTTCACATTATTAACATAAATCTTTTATTGTACATTGAGTTTCTTATCCCTGTCACTTGTAACATCATTAAAATAGCACGTTAACAATATTTATCATGACATAAATTTACCGTATATTATAACGTTACGTCCTCTATTTACCATTACGTAGAAAAATGTGGTGTTACGACTATCACCCAAAAGAGTATCTTCATGATCAAAACAACAAAACAAATCCTCCATTCGCGACTTCCAAATTGAATAATTTGAAGTTGTGAGTTTGATCATGGTGTTACTACTATTCCTTGAATCCTCCATTTAATTAAGCCAAGACAAATATTCCCAAATAACCAAAAGATACCACTTGTTGAGAAAAAGACAAATTCTTTTTCCCTCTTAGTAAATGTGACGACCCTCCTAGGTCGCCGTCACTGTAACTAAAATTAACTTGTACTTATTGAAATTTTTTAAAATTTGCGGAATAATTTTTTTTTTTAAATATAAGAAGGAATAATTTCATAAATCGTAACAATAATTTCAAAAAATAAATCACCAAATTTCTTAAAGCTTTTCTTAAATTCAACTAAGATAAAACCTTCTAGAAATATCTTTCAAACTCAGCGGCATTTGAACTCATGTTTCAAATACTCTTTAAAAGCCTTTCTAAAACTAGCCAATTCAATCGGGCCATATAATTTGACTTTAAAACGGATTTCGTAAGAAATCTTAAATTCAAGTACTTCTTAAAGTTCTTTCAAAATCAATCATTTAAATCATCATGTTTAAAATTCATTTATTTGTTGCATGCACTGTTGCAACGTTCTAAAACTTAAATACTCAACACTAGGGTTGTTAGGTACAACCTCGGTTCTCTTAACATACATATGTACATATACTTTTCAAACATACATGCTTGAAACCTTTGAATCACATATACATATACATGATTTTACCTAAACTTATTGCAGAAGATTTAAGTGTGAGTAGCATCCATTCCCATCTCTACCATTCGTCCGCCGCTCGCCACTGCCCTTCAAAAATTGCTGATAGGTTTCTTACCTACAACATGAACATATCTGAATGAGCTTTCGCTCAGCAAGTAGGAACTATCTCTCGCAAAATAACTGTAAGTACACATGAATAAATATGCATGAGCCAATTATGCTTAATTATGATCATGTCTTATCAAATTCTTATTATCTGATCTTACCTTACTTACTTATGGGCCCGAGTGCTCGTACCACTTACGTGTAATCATTAGGACATGAAGGTTTGCAAGGCCCCCAATGACACCATGATTATAACTGAATTGAATGCCTCCCTCTCAGAGGACTTTATTATCTTTTTTTCTTCTCCTTTGCGGAGCATGAGTTACCTCCCTCTCAGAGGCTGGTACGGCACTCAACTGAGATTATTCTTATAAGTTCCTCTTAACTTATTAAGGTGTATGTAGTATGACATGGCATCGCATACAATACATAAAGCATAAACATGTATATATAACATGTGCTTTTTCTTTAAAATCTATTCATACTATAGGCGAGATTCCAACTTACCTGATTTACAGAGTTGGAATCCACTTTTCGCCAAACAACCTATTCTCTTACTTGCTTACTTCTGAAAATGAACACCCATTGAGAGTGTGAGATTATCTGTCGTTTGCTATTCTATTTTAGCATCTTATGAAGGAAATCTAACCCTTTACTTAAGGCGCGTATTCCTTTCCTTTACTGAAGGATAATTTACTATAAGGTTCGATTTATTAAATCCTCAAAATCTTATTTTCCTTAATTGCCCTTAACATACTTATGTCTATATTGAAATCAATTATCCAATCTAGTAACTTATTCTCCATAATTTACCTTATTGGACTTGTTCTGTCACTAAGGCCTAATTTGGCCTAGAGACTTAGTAACGGCGTTCTAACTCTTAGACCGTTGAAATTTAGACTCAAACGGGGTCTCTTGAATTAATGCGGACGTTAGACCCACATCTAATCTTCGTAATTCTAAGGACCTAACATATTGGGCTCGTAGGTGCCCGTCGGGATGTTTTGCTCGAAAAACTATTAAGTTTTTAAAAGAAACCATTTTTCTTGAAAACTTTCTTCACGAATATTTTTGTTAAAACGAGGTCTAACACCATAGTATTTTACTGAAATCACATCTCAGGTTCTTTGATAACAACCCTTTGTTAAAAACCAACACTGTGTTAGTTTTGTTTAGTTAAAACTGTGCAGTTTCTAAAATCTGCATTTTACTGCATTTTAGAGTTAGATTTTGAAAATCTATTCTTCACGACAATTCTTCGTCTCGTCGAGATCTAAAATTGTCATTTTTAGAGAAAGCTAAAATTCAGCATCTAAAGGCCTCGTTTGGCTGAAAACAGTGGCTGCAGTTTTTTTTCCTGAACTATTTTGGACAACCTGTACCGTTTTTGTAAAATGGCTTAGAGTTTTGTCATAGTCACAGAAAAACGTTCAAAATATCGAGAACTCTAACTTCAAATTTAGAAACACTGAAAAATCTCACTCTAGGGTCTTCATTTTCACGTTCAAAGTAACTGAAAAATATTTCCTCTAACCCAAAATAAGCAAACTTAAACCAAACATAAACATACCACATAATGCTAATCAAACTAACCTCAAAACTCACAAAACTAACTTAAAACTCACACACCCTTATTACAACTTATTTCCTCAAGACCACAAATTACATCCATGATTCATAGCTTAACTTTGGTAGAAAAATAAAGGAAGGGTTTAGAGTTTTTACCCTTGAAGAAGATTATTGGTTAGGTTCCTCCTAAAACACCTTGATCACCTTCTTCTTCCTCGAAGTTTTGTTAATGACTTGGAACTAGAAGAGTGGAAAATTTTGAGAAGAGCATTTCTAAATCTCAAATTTTGTTAGAAACAAGAAAGAGAAGGTTTAGAGTCTTACCCTTGAAGAAATCCTTCGCTAGGCACATTCTAGAACACCTTGGTCCATTCCTTCTTCTTGAGATCTTACACTAGTGCTTTGTGTTTAGAAGGATGGGTGAAAATTTTTTAGAGGAAACAAGAGAGAGATATGGCCGGTTGTGGTGTAGAGAAAGAGGGGAAAAAGAGCTAAAGTGAGGCTTTGATTAAGATGGCTATATTTATAGACAATTGGGTAACTATGTTTAACCCCTTAATCAACTTACTTAATTAACTAAATTTGGGTTAAAATTTCCTTAATCATGGCCGGCCAAGATGAGAGAAAATAGTGAAAAATGTCATGATTTCTCTTCACCTTCCACCATCAAATCACATATGTCATCATTTCTCTTCACCTTCCACCATTAAATCACATTTGTCATGATTTCTCTTCTCCTTCCACCATCAAATCACATATGTCATGATTTCTCTTCACCTTTCACCATCAAATCACATCTCATCCAACCAAATTTTAACCTACCCCTTGTATTTTTGTCTCTTCACTTAAGTTTCCCTTGAAACAGATAAAAATTATACTGACTGTAAGGAAATACTTAGCCGACAGGAAATTCTAGTTTCTGATGGTTCCTTTTCTACTGCTTATTTACAGTTCAATATTAATCCCCGACTACTTCGATATCACATTAAATTCTTACTCGCGTAATATTTCAAACTGTTTCAAGTCTTGAAATTTATTCTAGACTAAACAAATTCTAAACTTAAATTTTCTGCATTATATCCTGGGAATGACATTGTTTCTGACGGTGTCAACTCCCGAGCTCACATTGTACCCTTCTACTATAAGTATTTATCTTGTGACTTCAACCTAGCTGTCCAGTAATTAAGGATTTTCTCTTCTTTTAAAATTTCAGAGCGTTTTTTTATACGCTGCTAACATCGTGGGGTGCTTGGAGATTCTTGAAATTAAGATTCTCAAACTATATACGTACTGAAAATTCTTCCACCTTAAAATACGGCGAGAATTTATCGATCGAATTTACTTGATCGTAAAACATGAACTTAGCATGAAATCTACTACAGAATTTAAGAATACAGATATTAATTCCATAAATCCTTTAGTCACAAAATATGGCATAATATTTTTTAGGAAAATTCTTGGCTTAAATACATAAATTGTATTATTTAAAGTCTGAGATTTTCTCAGTCATTACAATCTAACCCCCTTAAGAATTTTTGTCCTGAAAATTAGAACAACTCGGGGTAGTTTTTCCTCATATCCTCTTTGTGTTCCCAAGTAGCTTCCTCAATATTGTGATTTCGCTATAAGATTTTAACTAGAGGAATTACTTTATTCCTTAAGGTTTTCTCCTCACGAGCTATAATTTGGACAGGTTTCTCCTCATAAGTGAGGTTTGTCTGCACTTTGACGAGTTCTTGGTGCAATACATATGATGGATCTGTCACATACTTCTTCAACATCAATAAGTGAAAGATGTTGTGTACGGAAGCCAATTCCAGCAGCAATGCTAGTCTGTATGTGACTTTGCCAATCCTTTTGAGGATCTCAAAAGGTCTGATGTATCTTGGATTGAGTTTCCCTTTCTTGCCAAATCTCATTACCCCTTTCATCGGTGCCACCTTCAGGAAAACTAAATCTCCTACCTGAAACACTAAGGGCTTGCAGTATTTATCCGCGTAGCTCTTCTGGTGACTGTGAGTTGTATCTAACCTCTATCTGATGAGTCTTACATCTTCTGTGGTTCTCCTGATAAAGTATATTGTTTCAAGATGCTTCTCCTCTGGTTCATACCAAAGAATTAGGGTCCTGCATTTTCTTCCGTATAGAGCTTCAAAAGGCGCCATTCCTATTGGCGTGTGATAGCTGTTATTATAGGAAAACTCTATCAAAGGTAACTGCCTATCCCAGTTCCCCTTAAAATCCATGACACACGTTCTCGGCATAACTTCTAAGGTTTGGATGGTCCTCTCAGATTGGCCATATGTCTGTGGGTGGAAAGCCGTACTTAACTTTAACTTAGATCCCATTGCGTCATGTACACTTTTCTAAAATCTTAACATAAAACGGCCGTCTTGATCCAAAATGATAAATTTTAGAATTCTATGCCACGTTACTATCTTAAACATGTATAGTTCGGCCAGTCGCTAAATAGAATAACTGAGTTTGATCGGTAAAAAGTGTGTGGATTTAGTCAATCGATCTACGATTACCCAAATCACATTATTACCGTCAGATGTTCTAGGCAACCCTACTATAAATTCATCGTGATTTGATCCCACTTCCATTCTGGAATGTAGATCTTCTGCAGTTCTCCTGCCGGATGCTGATGTTCTGCTTTAATTTCCTGGCGATTAAGGCACTTCAATATGAATTCAGCAACATCCTTCTTCTGTTAGGGTTACTAATTAGTTGGATGAGATAATTTGTCTCTAAAATGACTAATCAACTTTACTTAGTCCCTGTTATATGGGAAAATGTGCGCTAACATGTGGGACGGTGACAGCGTTTAACGTGGCTTTATGTTTGCCACAGCAGATAACGGTCGACGTCTGGACCTTGTTTTCTTCTAACTGATTAGGAAGGCCAATCGTACGGGCGAATCCTCAAACCACTGACCATTCAAGACCGTCGAGGCATGTATGACTTGCGCATTGGAAGCTCCATGAGTCAGCCAAGTGAAGAGCCTAATTCCTTGGTATATACGTCGAGGGCAGAATACGGGTTGTGAAAGCACCTCAATAAAAATCTGACACAGGCAGGCTGCATCTGGCTCAAAAGGTGTTAGTGGCACAAGAATTAATTATGAGTCCCTAAAACCACTTGTAATGCATTGTTGAGGATTACAGGGTTTGCAGAGCCGTAATAGGGGACAAATTGGATGAGTGAACTTTGCAAAACGTGTTGACAGGCTATGATTTGGGCCCATAGAACCATAGGCCACTCGAGTGGATAAGCCTACGAAGAATAATTGCCCATGAAGTAATCGTTGGGCTATAAAAGGGGGAGAGCCTCAAAGGATAAAAGGATATACTTCGTGTAATTTTAGAAGAAATATAGAAAAGAAATATATACAATACACAGTGGATGTAGCTCTTGATTAACAGAGTGAACCACTATAAAACTTGCGCGTCTTTTACATTCATTCAAGCATTACTTACATATCTTTAGAATTACCATACCACCAAAAAACCATATAGCAACAATACACCAAACATATATAACGATTTTATGCCGGTAACTCGAGAGGATACCTAGAGGTAATCCGGCATAATTCAGTTGGCAAAATTCTACCGTTAACAATTGGAGACTCCGTTGGGGACCGAACCCAGAATCTCTGGTTCGCGCAGTTGGTGCTTCAAATCCAAATAGCCAAATAGAGGAGAATACCACGCGTTCAACCAATCAGGGGAGTCAACCCCTGGCAAGGAATAAAGCTCCACCTACAGGCACGCCACAGCTTGACCCGGTACAGATGCAGGCCCGGCTGGACACTCTCACCGACTTGGTTCGAGGACTAACAACTATTGTCAAATGATTGGAAGGAAGAAATTCTATGCCTCCTTTGGAAGATGTCCCGAAATCACCAAGAGCTGCCATGGCTGGGATCCAGGATGCTGGTGACCGCTAGGGTGCCCCGAAAGGGATTGGGGATAGTGAAAACGCCAGGGGAGGTGACCTGAGACCTCGACCGTCCAAGTCCCTTGGTTGCCGACAAAGGGCCTCCAGGTGACGAACCCAGGGGAGAAGAGCACTCGCCGGCCTAGAAAATCCTGAGGCGCCACCTCAGAACCTGGGAAAAAATATCCCAGGCGATTCGGGGTCAGTGCAAGAAGGAAGAGACTTGAGGGATAACTGAATACAAAGAAGGCAAGAGCCTCGAAAAGGGCCAGCTCTGCAATCTCTACGGAAGAGGCTAAATCCATTATGGAGCACGTAACAAGCCTAGAAGAAAAATTCACAGGTGACGTTGCCAGTTTAAAGAAAGATGTCAGAAGTCAGGTAAGCCACCTACATAAAAACTTAGGATAGGTGGTGGAAGTGGTCAATGTCGACATCACCCCTGGCCGAATTCACGACCACCCTTTTACCACGGAGATCATGGCGCCGCCTCTACCCGACAAATACAAATCCCCGACAATCCTACCGTACAACGGCAAAGGGGAACCCGACGATCACCTGGAAAAGTACACAGGGCATATGCTTCTGCATGGATATGCAGAGGAGATAATGTGCTGAGTATTCTGAAACCACTTGACGGACTCTGCACAAAGATGGTTCCGTACACTCAAACTGAAGTCCATCTCCAGCTGGGAGGAGTTGAAGGAAGCCTTTTCTCTTCAGTTCATTGGGGTAAAGAAGTATATCCCGCCGAAGCAAAATCTAACGATGGTATACCAAAAACTAAACGAGTCATTAAAAGAATGGCTTGCGAGGTACAGGGAAGCTGTCGCCGCTACAATGGATATGATGGACCGAGAGGCTCTGATGGGAGCCCTGTCCAGCATGAAAAAGAGCACATCATTTAAACGTGACCTCAACCGGAAGCCACCAGCCACCTATAACGAATTCTTGGCACGGCGCAGGGATATATCAATGCCGACGAAGCCGAAGCAAACGATCTCGAACACAAGCCTAACAAAAACAAAGGAGTTGAATAGGGGTCGACGTCTGGAAAGTAAGATAATAAAAAACGACGAGGCGGGGGGAACAGAGACAAACAAACCACATCGGCGCCAAACCCTCTGGAAACAAAGAAGCCAAGACAGGAGGAAAATCGAAAGCCTCGACCATTCCAACGGTATGACTCCTATCATGAGCTCACTATAGGCGTTAAGGAAGTATTCAATCAGGTCGGACGAGGAACCTACTGCGCCGATGAAGTCAGACCCAAACTGAAGGAATCAGAACAAATACTGCAAGTTCCACGGCGATGTCGGCCATAACACCAATGACTACGCTAACCTAAAAGATGAAATCGAGAGGCTAATCCGCGAAGGAAGGTTGCAGGAGTTCAAAGCTGAAAGAAGGGGCCAAAGCCCAGGAAATAACGGTCGACATCAGGAGGATAATCGGCAGAGAGAAGACCGCGAACCGGTCGGCGTCATAAGAACCATTCATGGGGAGCCATATCTCGGCGGGGATTCCAGGAAGTCCCAGAAGAGTTATGCCCACAAAGCAAGGGGGTATACCAAGAAAGGTTATGGGCTCTCTCCACTACCAAAGCAGTAAAATTTAGTGGCACTAACGTGACATTCACAGAAGAAGATGCGAATGGTGTCCATTTCCCCCACAACGATGCCTTGGTAGTAGAAGCAGTGGTTGGAAACCATACTGTGTGCAGGATCCTCGTAGACAATGGAAGCTCGATAGACAACCTATACTCTGATTACTTGAAAAAAATAGAAATTCCAAAGGAGCAACTCGAGAAAACAACACGGCTGTTATTCAGATTCACAGGGGACTGAGTCATCCCCTAAGGAATGATCCGGCTGCCCATCACTACGGGAGAGAAGCCTAGACAGGCAACCACAATGGCAAACTTTGTGATAATAAAGGGGGGATCACAGTATAACGTCGTAATTGGAAGGCCGACCCTTCAGGCGCTAAGAGCAATAACCTCAATTTATCACCAGAAGGTTAATTTCCCAACCCCCAATGGCGTTGGTGAGATGAAAAGTAATCAGTACGAGTCCAAGATTGCATACACAGATGCCCTTCGCAGGTACGATCAACCAGGGAAATAAGAGGTGAGAATGGTGCAACGGGGACCAGTCGAGGACATAGATCCTAGAATCACGGAAGAAACATGGTCCCAACCAATCAAACAGCTGGTAGAGGTCCAGGTAGATCAGAGGGAACCAACGAGGGTGTTAAAGATAGGGTCAGACCTACCATCGGTGCTTAGGATCGAGGTCGAGGAGTTCTTAAAGAAAATCTGGATGTGTTCGCCTGGACACATGTAGACATGGAAGGCATCGACTCCCAAGTCATGTGCCATGCTTTGAACATCGACCCTACTTATCCACCAAGACGTCAAAAATGCCGACGAATGAATCCAGAAAGGTACAAGGGTCTAAAGGAAGAAGTCGACAAACTCATCAATAACGGCTTCATTAGGGAAGCCCACTATCCCAGATGGGTTTCAAACCCTGTCCTAGTAATCAAGCCTAACGGGACATGGAGGACATGTGCCGACTTTAACGACCTCAACAAAGCCTACCCAAAAGACAGTTTCCCATTTCCCCGAATAGATCAGATGGTCGACAACACAGCTAGGCACGAGCTGTTAAGTTTCATGGATGCCTACTCCGGCTATAATCAAATTCCAGTGCATCCATCTGATGAAGAGCATACATCATTCATAACAGACATGGGTCACTATTGCTACAAAGTAATGCCCTTCAGTTAAAAGAATGTAGGAGTAACATACCAGAGGCTGGTGAACAAAATGTTTACTAAACAAATCAGGAAATCAATGGAGGTATATGTCGATGATATGCTAGTAAAAAGCATCAAGGCAGGACAACACATCGACTATCTGGACGAAATGTTTAACATACTAAGGAAATATCGCATGAAGCTAAACCCTATAAAATGCGCCTTCGGAGTCAGGTCAGGAAAGTTTCTTAGCTTCATGGTTAGTAATTGAGGAATAGAGGCCAACCCCGAGAAGATAAGAGCTTTACAGGATATAAGGTCTCCCATGAAACCAAAAGAGGTCCAAAGATTGACAGGATGCGTCGCCGCCCTTAATAGATTCATATCTAAGGCGACTGATAAATGTGTCCCCTTCTTCGATGGCTTAAAAAGGGGCAAGCGTTTTGAGTGGACGCCATAATGTGAGGAGGCTTTTCAAAGACTGAAGGAGCACTTAAGCAAACCCTCAATCCTATCAAAACATGTACCAGGCGAGAAGCTGAGTTTATACCTATCCGTGTCAAAGCATGCCGTGAGCTCTGTATTGATCAGAGAAGAAGACATCCAGTTACCGGTCTACTATGAGAGTAAGAGACTCCTAGACGGTGAGTCAAGATACACCCAGATGGAGCAATTGGCTTTCGCTTTGATGGTCACCTCGAGGAAGCTTCGGCACTATTTCCAGGCCCACACCAAATGAATCCTAACGAACCACCCACTAAGACAGGCATTACAGAAGCCTGAAACATCGGGTCAACTCTTGAAATGGTTAGTGGAACTGAGCCAATTCGACATTGAATATGTACCAAGGGCGGCGATCAAGGGATAAGCACTGGCGGACTTCCTAGCTGAGCTTTCCCACAGACCAGTGTTAGCCACCAATGGAGAGATTAAAGAAATAAGATGGAAGCTCTACATAGATGGAGCGTCGAATGAAACAGGGTCAGGAGTCGACGTCATGCTAATAAGCCCAGCAGGTCACAAAATCACCTCGGCAGTACGATTCAAATTCAAGGCGTCGAACAATGAAGCGGAATATGAGGCGCTAATTGCAGAATTACGGTTAGCAAGTCATTTAAAAATTAAGAAACTTGAAATTTTTAGTGACTTTCAATTACTGGTCGGGCAGGTAAAAGAGGAGTATCAGGCACGAGGAGAAAAGATGGGGGCCTATCTAAGGAAGGTAAAGGAAGAGCTTACAAAGTTCAAAAGTTATGAAATATAACAGGTACCAAGAACCGAGAATACAAACGCCGATGCCTTGGCCAAACTAGCATCATCAAAGGATTCTGACCTAGTAGGGGTCGTCCCCATCGAAGAATTGGAACGGCCGACCATAAATGAGGCGATAGAAGTCCTAACTATTCAGACTGCCAGGAACTGGATGGCACCTCTCGTCCGGTACTTAATGAATACAGAGTTGCCCAATGACAGAGACGAAACCAGAAGGATCAGGTACAGAGTCGTCAGATACCTACAGTATAATGGTCTGCTATATAGATGGGGATTCTCAACGCCCTTGCAGCGGTGCCTAGATGATCATGAGGCGCAAGGGGTCTTCGGGGAGATCCATGAAGGAGTGTATGGTAATCATACGGGGGACAATCTCTAGCTCTTAAGGTTTGCAGGCAGGGGTACTATTGGCATACGCTTGAAAAATACGCGTTTCAGTACGCTTGGCGTTGCGATAAGTGCCAACGATATGCCACGATTCCTAGAGCGCCCCCAAAGAACCTAACTTCCATTCTTAGCTGATGGCCTTTTGCCAAATGGGGGATCGACCTGATTGGACCTCTACATCTTGCATCCAAAGGCCTTAAGTTCGCTATCGTCGCTATAGACTACTACACCAAGTGGGCCGAGGAAAAAACTCTTACTACAACCACTGAGGCAACCTGCTGATAACTCGATGAAAAAGAGTTATTTAGCATACTTTTAGGCTTAGTAGTTGCTTATTTTCTCAAGGTAAAATGCCTAAGTGTTAGTATTTCGTATAACATTAGTTAGTTTTTGTTTAGTTGGTTAAAGGTTGATATTTGTGGAACAATCTCGTCATATCATGGATTTAGTCCTCATATTCAATGAAAGTGTGTTGACTCTGGGTGTATATGTTGGAAAATTAATGGCATCGAGTGCGCAGCGGAATTTAAAAATTTTAATCAACGTCAAAGCCAAACAAGAACACGTTCATGATGCTATATAACATAAATACTAAAGATCTAAAACATACATTTTTGAGATTTCAGGAAACTGCACGTCTGACAGATCTAAGCGTTCCAAACAGCAACCGGAAGAGCCTCAACCAACTGGTATTCTTTGCTATTCTCATTTCCACAATCGGTGTGCGGGTGGGCACACGTCGTTTAATCTCCTCTAGGTACTCTTGATCTCCTTCCAATCACAAGAGAGCCAAAGAAAAA
>NW_010367552.1:274433-275731 GCF_000414095.1 Morus notabilis
TAGTCGAGAGCAGCCGTAATGGATAAGAGAATGCGGATGGACTTAAGCATGGCTACAGGCGAAAAGGTTTCCTCGAAGTCGATTCCCTCCTTTTGCGTGTATCCCTTAGCTACCAGTCTAGCCTTATAGGTTTCGACCTTTCCTTTTGCATTTCTCTTTCTCTTGTAGACCCATTTACACCCAATGGGCTTAATCCCATCGGGAAGATCTACAAGTTCCCAGACTAGATTAAAATCCATAGATTTCATCTCAGCTTTCATGGCTTCTGTTCAGAGGTTTGCATCAACATCCTCCATAGCTTCTTTGTAAGTATAAGGATCTCTGCCATGTTCCAGAGATTCTGCCAGAAAGGTTTCCCCATTAGCCATGAATCTCTCAGGTTCATGTCTGATCCTCCCACTATGCCGAAGCCCCTTAGGTTGTTGTTGGGTTTCCTCTTCTACTCTGATTGGATTGGTTTCCAAAGGAACAGTCGGTATGACCAAGTCACTCGACATTTCCTCAAGCACCATTTTGCTACGAGGCTTAAAGTCGTTCATGTAACTTTCCTCCAGGAATGTTGCATTCGTTGAAACCACGACTTTATTTTCCTTGGGATTATAGAAATATCCCCCTTTCGTCCCTCTCGGATAACCTACAAAAATGCACACTTCTGAACGTGCTTCCAACTTGTTCGCTTCCTTGTCCAGGACATGTGCAGGACATCCCCATATGCGAATATGGTTCAAGGATGTCTTCCTGCCCGTCCACAACTCGTGAGGAGTTTTAGGAACTGACTTTTTTGACACGTTGTTCAGAAGATAACATGCAGTTTGTAAAGCATATCCCCAGAAAGATATAGGCAATGTCGAATAACTCATCATGGACCGTACCATGTCCAACAATGTCCTATTTCTTCTTTCAGCTACACCATTCTGCTGTGGAGTGCCAGGTGCAGTTAAATGGGATAGAATCCCATTCTCTAATAAGTATCCGGTGAACTCATCAGAGAGGTATTCTCCACCTCGATCTGATCAAAGTGCCTTTATGGGTTTACCCAGTTGCTTTTCCACCTCAGCCCGAAACTTCTTGAATTTATCAAAAGTTTAACTTTTGTGGCGCAATAGGTATACATAACCATATCTTGAGTAATCGTCGATAAAAGTGACGTAATACTTATACCCTCCTCTTGCCTTAATGTTCATGGGACCACAAACATCACTGTGCACAAGTTCAAGAACATCTTCAGCCCTATTGCCTTTAGACCCAAATGGTCTTTTGGTCATTTTGCCCTCCAAACAAGATTCACATTGGGGTAA
>NW_010367552.1:278991-279292 GCF_000414095.1 Morus notabilis
CATGCATTTTACGTTACAACCGGTCGACCGGTGACAGGAGACGTTATACTCACCGGTCGACCTGTCTTCACTAACCGATCGACCGGACCGGTCGACCTGTGACCGGTCGACCCGTCTGCACTGACGAAAGTTGTTTTTCTTAGTTTTTCAATACGGAAAACTTGCATAGAGCCTCAGTTTTGATTCAAGCAACCCAATAGAGAAATTGCCTGATCAAAACAGTCATATAATAGTCTTCCCATATTAAACAACTCTTAAAACAATAATTCAACCAATTTATTTAGAATTAATTTATCAATTA
>NW_010367552.1:279532-282992 GCF_000414095.1 Morus notabilis
GGAAATAACACAAGTTACCAATGTGTAGGAAATACACCGTATCGTTACATGAAATTATGTGAGCTAGCAAAGGGACCCGATGGAAACGCTACTTGTAAACCAACAAGTCCGTCTCTTGATTATAAAACTCTAGCGCTATTCCACTAAAAGCCTAGGGCTGCACTCTCGATTTATATAGCGTATTTACAAAGCTCTGATTAGCTCTAGTCCATGACTCAATATATTAGTGTATCATCCCCATAGGATATCCATAATCGACTTGAGGTCTAGTTTCGTTTTACCTTCCCGATTATATTTATCTTATGTTCCATTATCATACCATCAGAAAAATACTATTCGTACCATTACAAACAGTAAACCATTAGATAACACATAGTAGTCCAATGGCTGAGCGCTCATATTTTCCAATCCACTGATAATGCATAAGAGGATATCATTGACTCTTTATAGGAGCTATGGATTCCACTATCTATGAATAACGAATCTACGCATACACGAGTCATTCCCCCAATGTACCGGCAAGCGTACCTTTACATAATGTTAGGATGTCTCCCTTTAGTACATCAAAGGATACAAGTCAAGTATACAGGTTCATCATCCATCTCAGGATTAAGATGACAACATATAATTCGTCAAAAGTGAATTGTTTTATTCAAACAGAATTATTAATTAAAACAATTCAACTTTGGTCCGATCCAATATAGATTTCACCATTAGAAACTATATCAATGTCTCCACCCATGGAGTCCTGCCTCCGACGACCAAGACAAGCCGTCTCCGTTAGGAAGTAGACAACATAACAATCTTAACATGAATAAAGCGCCCAACTTTATTCCCTCGATTGTGGATCATAAGATTTAGACTATCATCTTTAGATTCTTGTCTTCCGCATGTTCTTCACATTACATGCATGACCTAAAGATTTAGAATGACAGTCTCAGACTTTCAGTTTGCTTATCATACATTCAACTATTATGAACATAAAGATTACAATTCATACATATATAAAATAAACAAATCTTTATTAATAGTCAAAATATCTCAAAGAATATTGTTACATTTATTCCTAAGGGCATAAACGCTAACAGTATAGTGTAAGAAGTCCAAGGGCAGCGTCAGTGAAAGCATTTTGAAAGAAAGGCACGGCAAAAGAAATGATAGCAGGAATACACCCGATGTTATAGCAGCGCTGCAGCAAAATTACAGCAAAGTAGATATAGCCAAAATGTGCAAGCTGGCGCAACTTTTCTTTACAGCTGGTAATGGTCCAAATGCCGACGTTGCCAAGACAGGACAGCTGTAAGTGCACTAGAGGGGAGACCATCAGTTTTGGCTCTTAGAAGGACACATGTAATTAGGGCACCTCATCCTGCCCTAGTATAAAAGAAAAAGATGAGTGTTGTACGAGGCAGCCAGAGACAGAGAGAGAGGCGCACAGAATTCCTTGTACAAGCTGAGAAGAAAGAAAAAAAGATAATACAGGAGGAATTTAGGGCACTGATTTCTGGAGCTGAAGGAAGTAGTACAACACGGCTGGACACAAGGAAGCAAGGACACACACCTGTTTAGCCTCAGATTTTAGCTTAACCATTTTCTTCCTTCTGTCTGTATTTTCTCTCTGTGAACAATTGGATCTGGTTATTGAGATTATTTCTGATTTCTTTCAACTTAACATGAGCTAAATTCTTTAGCTAGGATTATTGATGGAACCAAACTTGCAATGAAGATTTATTTGCTATTTTAATTGTTTGTGTAATTTTCATCCTGTTTATTCAAGTATGTTTATTGTCTAATTTTTGTTAAATGACAGGCCATCATTTAGTGAAAAATATAAACTAAAATTAATTATGGAAAGGTTAGTTTTAGTTAAATCTATCTTGGATAATATAAGGGAATAGTATAGGAATATATTATTGCCTTGTACGACCCATTAAAATGGGTGTTTAATTTCCGGTTTTGTAAACTAAAATGCATAGGAATATGTTGGTTTTGGTTTAAAGAACTATAGGCATAGATCTGTCGGAAGAGGAATATGCAGAATTTTAGGTTGACTGGATGAACTTTGCTACAGCAATCCTATAGCAAACGTGGTCAGAGTTGCAACTGAGGGAAAATCAGTAATCCTAGTCCTTACTCATCATTGATTCATAGCTTGTAGCTTAGATCTTGTTAAGTCTTACCTCTTGTTTGCATTTCAATCACACATATTTACTTTATTCATTCATTTTACTTAATCCACATCAATTTGGCACTCGATTCACTCTCGATTATTTTAGTACAACTGGTTTTTGTAATCAATTTCTTATTAATTCAATCCATGTGGAGACGATACTCTTACTCACTACTGAATTACTTGTTCGATTACGTGCACTTTCGTAGAGTTATTTTCATGCATAGGATTTTTGGCGAACACCTGCACCAGCTTCATATGGAACGACATTATATGTAGGTTTGGCGTTCCACATTCGATCGTATCGGACAACGGGAAGCAGTTCGACAATGCCTTGATGCGCAAATTCTGTGAGGATTTAGGCATACGAAAGAACTTCTTAGCTCCAATACATCCACAGTCCAATGGCCAAGTTGAGGCCATCAATAAAATCCTAAAGTATACCCTAAAGAAGAAACTCGATGACCTAAAAGGAAAGTGGACCGAAGAACTTCCTAAAGTCTTATGAGCATATAGAACGACGAGTCGAACCACCACGGGCAAAACCGCTGGTTCCCGAATCGAATTTGGGTGCGAAAGCGTGACGGGGAGACGGATCGTGTATAACAAAAATTTCAGAAAAACTTTTAAGATACTCTATAGATTATATTAATTTATGCACGAATAAATTAATCGCATTAATTTACATCAAGAACTCAATCCGAAAAATTACCTGAAAGCCGACTCGGATGATATCTTGAGTTCTTTGACCACGAACAGTCCTTCCTCCAATCTTTGTGTTTAGAATACGAAAGTCTTCCACGTCAATTCCCAGATTCCACGTAGACGTGTGTGTGGGCACACGTGAGACAAAACAGGTTTCTTAAACACTCGAATTTCCACAAACACCAACGCATGCACGATGTGGAATTTTTGGAGAAAAATATTTTGGCTCCTTTTTTTCTATTGAGAAATTCGGCCACCCCTGTTTTTATGGCTGAATAATTCTTCAAAAATTGTCTCCACAATTTTCTATCATTCTTATATTTAAATAGTAGAAGTCAAACTTCAAAACAGGATCAAATCCCTATCTCCAATTTTAAATTTCAGAACAAAAATCCCTTCCCCTTATCTCCAAGGTGGCTGGCCATAGTAGGGTTTTTTAACCCTGTGTGTGGCGCTAATTTAGATAGGGAAGGAAGAGAAAAATCATCCTTTATCCTGTAGTCTAATTTTGATTCAGATTCAAATTCAAATTTAAGTCAAACTTAAATTAATTTGAATTCTAAATTGAACAACTTATCAAATAAG
>NW_010367552.1:283120-290620 GCF_000414095.1 Morus notabilis
TGTCCATTTGATATAGTCATTACATATAGATCAATCCTCCATAAATAATTCATAATTAGAGTCAGGTTGAATCCGTTAACCTCTCTAATTATATCTGCATCTTTGAGTACCATTGATTCTCTAATGAATAATGATTCATAAAACACATTCATGAACCTGAGCGCTCTTACTAATCCAAGTACCGAATCAACACTTAAGAGAATTATTTATCTACTTCTTTCTCAAGAAGGAATGGATTCCATCTCGTACAATAACATTCCTAGCTACCTATTTCATTATGTCTCCAAAATACAAGGAATAGGATTCAGGGTCTTGGAATCCGTACCGAGTAAATCAAAAGACATAAATCCATAAATAGGAGTTTGTTAAAAACTCAGGATTAAGATCATCCTATATATGACCATCGGTAGACTCAATTAGAATTTCTATGCTTAATGGAAATTATTAGAAATTCATATTGTGTCTTTGTCCTTGTTCCACATAATCTTATTATGCGAAATACACTCATTCAATATCTTGCCATATTAACAGTGCGGATAACACCGTTCCATTCTAAATGGGAATGACATATATTAATAATGTTCTAATTAAAGATTCCGAACTTTAATTAAATTCATCATGAACAATGTTTTTTATTATTATCCTTAAACACTATCCTCTCGTATATAACACTTATATACTACGTTTAAGGTTACATAAACAATCACGGAATTTTCATTTGATATTCATAAAATATTCATAAATATATGCACATAAAATGATGAATAAACTCTTTTATTAATTAAATAATAAATATCCTATTACATCTCATGCTTCTAGGACACTATTCCCAACAAAAACACCATTCTCTATGGCATACGAAATCGAAGCAGTACTCCCTGTGGAGATCGAAACGCCAACTCTAAGAACGGTCGTGTACAATGACGACGTAAATGTGGAGGCCATGAACGAAGAACTCGACCTCTTGGAAGAAAAAATGCTCGGCTCCTAATTATAACTCGCTGCTTACTAAAGGAGGACAGCCTGATACTACGACAAAAAGGTCAAACAAAGAAGGTTTATCCCAGGAAATCTAGTATTAAAAAGGGTGACGCATAGTACTAAACCAAAAAATAATGGCCCTTTGGGCCCGACTTAGGAAGGACCCTACCGCATAAGGGAGGTGCTACGTCCTGGGACCTACGTTCTGGAAAGCCTCACCGGTAAACGAATTCAGCACCCGTGGTATGCAGAGCAGCTAAAGCTATACTACCAATAATGTATGAATTCTTACGTGCTTTTATTGTGTTTACCATTTCATTAATATGAACGAAGCTTATTCATAGCGTATGTCCACAAATTAAACCCTTAAATTCCCAGCAACTCCAATGGTATGGGCGATCGATCAAAATTCAACGGTAGAAGCAAAAGTGGGAAAATAATAGGGCATGATCCAATGGCCCAGATTCGTCCGTTTAAAACAAAAGCTCACGTCAGCGTAGAAATATAGGCGATGCGACGTTTGCCCTTCTCGAGGGATTTTGAAAAACGTCAGGATCATCATTACCATCATTATGAAAGAGGCTCGGAGTCAGGTTCCTACGCCTGAGGAAAAAAAGAAGCGCTAGAACAAATCCCAACCAAGCTTGAGGCTCTCCAAAGGACATCCTCGACCTGGGGCCAGCTGTTATATGGGAAACTATGCGCTAACACGTGGGACGGTGATAACGTTCCACGTGGCTCTATGTTTGCCACTGCAGATAGCGGTCGATGTCTGGACCTTGTTTTCTTCTAAATGATTGGGAAGGCCAATCGTACGGGCAAATCCTTAGATTGCTAACCATTCAAGACCGTCGAGGCCTGGATGACTTGCACATTGGAAGCTCCACGAGTCAGCCAAGTGAAGAGCCTAATTCCCTAGTATAAACATCAAGGGCAGAATACGGGTTGCAAAAGTGCCTCAATAAAGATCTGACACAGGCGGGCTACGTCTGGCTTAAAAGATGTCAGTGGCGCAGGGATTAATTATGAGTCCCTAAAACTGCCTGTAATGGACGGTTGAGGATTACAGGGTCTGCAGAGCCGTAATAGGGGGACAAATTGGATGAGTGAACAGTACAAAAGGTGTTGACAGGCTATGATTTGGGCCCATAGAGCCATAGGCCACTCGAGTGGATAAGCCTACGAAGAAGAATTACCCACGAAGTAATCATTGGGCTATAAAAGGGGGAGAGCCTCAAAGGATAAAATGATCTACTTCGTGTAATCTTAGAAGAAATATATAAAAGAAATATATACAATACACAGTGGATGTAACTCTTGATTAACATAGTGAACCACTATAAAACTTGCGTGTCTTTTACATTCATTCAAGCATTACTTACATATCTTTAGAATTACCATACCACAAAAAAAAACCCTGTAGCAATAATACACCAAACATATATAACGTTTTTATGTTGGTAACCTAAGAGGATACCTAGAGGTAATCCGGCGCAATCTGTTGGTAAAATTCTACCGTCAACAGTCCCGATTGTCAGTTCAGTCTTCAGCGAAATTAATTTTTTTAGGATTAGTCAATTAATTGCCTAGTATGAGTCGTGTTTGATCTTGAAACTATTTTTAAACTTAACATAGACTTAGACTATACATTTCTAACCTTGATTCAGATGAGACTCGATTATCTGATCTATCTGATCATGGTCATGGGTTATCGTAAGATCCTTTGGATAAAACTGTCGTGAAAACTCTCTAATTCTGAGTATGATGTACTACTTTCATATAATTTAGATTAGAATGTTCATCCTTGTTGTTTCTGGTGGTACTATGTAGTACAAAATGTAATACTACATCTTGAATCATGAGATTATTCCATAATTCTATAATTCTACACTTATAATACCGCTTAAATCTTAGAATATTCTCGGTTATTACTAATCGAGTGCTTACTTATTGGTTCGTCAATTTGTCCGAACCATTAATAATGTGATGGCTTATCTGAAGTAAAACAGGTTACTTGAAACTTTGCACTCTCATAGCCAATATTTTCTGTTACTATTTGACATAGTCTATCGTTATGTTATTTCTTTCATGTCTCACGGTATTCTTAAACGTACTTAGATATACTTATTATGCATTTTATAGTATATTTTGTCATACTAGCATTTCATACTTATTATGTATTAATTCTCCTAGACATTACGATTCACTGAACTTATAAAAAATTTAAAATTAGAATAAAGTCGAGGCTTTGTACTATTTCTCGTTATTCTTCACATGAAGGGCATCCTCCATTGGCGTTTCTTCCCTGAGGATCTTACTAAGATTATTGACCTTACTTTCTATGAGGTCTCTTTCTTACTAACCCATGATCTCAACTAGCTCTCTACCCTTAATTCATGCATTTCTTTATCTGGATTGTGATTTGATATATGGAATGGCTCAAGAATATGTCATTTTAACATTTTCTTAATGGGTTCCCATTATCCAAATTGTTATCATTAGCAATAGTAGAAACTATAGTTTGTTTATTTACTTGTTTTGATACTTTGGGGAATACATCTTTCCTCAATTTAACATCTTTTATTTTTCTTCTGGGTACTTCGCCCTTCTCTTGGAGTATGAGTGGAGAAAGATCAATCCTACTGTCAATACTTGTAGAAGTTCTCTACTTTTGTTCTAATAGTTTTTCATTGATTATGGGCTATCATCACTTCTACTTTGTTAGTCATAATCATTAAGTAGTTTCTTATCAAAACTGAGGTGCCTTAATTTAACTCTTCTCCCTATATATATATATATATATATATGTATATATATATTTATGCTTAAGTTAGAGCTTCACCTTTCCTCTAACAGACAGTTCACGTGAGGCACTAACTCAGAGGTACTTGAATCCCTTCTCACATGCAAAAACTGTATTGTAATACTTTCTTGTTCTAACTTATTATAGAATCCGAGATAGAACAACATATTCTATCACGAGTGTCTGGGCATCTTCCATGTCTGGACCTTATTTTATATGGTAACAAGACCTTTATGAGTCCAAATTTCGTACAATTGATTGTAACACCTACTTCTACAAGATAAGGTTGTGTTGTTTCATGAGTCTGTAAATGACTACTTGAGGTTTACAGGCCTAATATTTATCTTATAATCATCAGACTTAATAACTGGTTTCCTCAGATACTTAATTCCTTAAGGAATACATGTATCGGCCTCATTTGACATAACTTATCTTCTTTCTGGAGCTCTAAATGTTTATGTTTCTATAACAAAAAATTCATAACTCTCCTTCAATTCTTTTAAGGATAGTTATTGCTTACACAACTAGCTAAATCATCTTTTCCTTTGGGGTTACTAATATATCCTTTAACGATGTGGCACTCACTCAATTATTCTATCTTAAGCTTTATGAGCCTTTCTACGAGGTCTACCCTTTTCATTCTTATTTGAGGTCGAGTTCAAACTACTCTCAAAAGTATGAACTCATTCAAGGAGATACCATCTTCATACTTTAGCATTCTTCTTCTAATTTACTCTTTATATAATTAAGCTCTTAAGCTCATTTCATCTCGTGTTTACTTTCCTCAAAGAACAATTATCTTAAACTTATGATTCTGGACAAATTCTAATAATTTCTCCTTAAATAGGTATATTTCGAAGTATTACCTTCTGTTGATATCTTTGTTCTTAGGTAGGATCATCTGTCTTTCGATCCCTGTACCTCTCAGAGCATAGTTCATAGTCTTAATGATTATATACCCATCATTCTTAACCTAATCCTCGACCTCGAAACTCAATAAGGTCATCCTCCCAGTGTAAAAATGATTACACTAAAAAAAATTCTTTCATTTTCTTTATATTTTTAGATTGATAATAGCGTCCCTTATTTATTATCGGGCGGGGTATATATAAAATAAAATCCTTAAACCATTGCTACGTTTGATAACCCAATATCTTACCTTTAACTTACTTATCATACTGACTAAGTTGTTAGTCCTTACTATTCCTTTACTTATGCAAGAGATCTTCTCCTTTTTTTGGCTCCTTAAAAGGATTACATTTCATATCCTCCATTAAGAGTTTGATTTATAATTTTGTGACTTCAGTCCTCAAAGTTTCAATTATAAATCCTAATATATCTGTTTTAGATTGGCGTCACAACCAAATTCTTCCTAATAGATAAACACTATCCTTAATTGGCTTGCTACATTCTTGTTGTAATTTCCTTCTTGCAACGCATATTAATTGTCACATAAATCATACTACTTCTATTTCCTTGCTTCATAATATCTAATAATGATTCACACTTCGATTATGAGGTTTCTTATCTTTCTTAACCTATAATCCCGTTTATCAAGAGATTTCACCTACCTAAGTTAATCTCCTTGAGTAGATACGTAGATTAGCACATTTATTACTTTATTTGAGAATTATTATTCACGAGAATACTAAATTACCATAAGTTGGGTTCTATGCATATTGATGACTGAGTAAAAACGGTGTCATAAGAAAAGTTTAGCCCTTTTATTAGAGAATTTCATACTATTCTATTCTTCCTCTAATTACTTAATTCAAATCACATATCTCTATTCGTGGTCACCCTAGTATCTTGCCAACTTAGCACATCTAATCCATGATTTTCTAATGGATAAGCTTATGACAGTGTATTGTCATACCTTAATTGCCTACTATCTTATGTCATCACTTATTTTCGTCCGATCGATACTTTCACCGCAAAGGTAACTTTTACCTTTATCATCTTTACCTAATGCAATCTTAATTCTTTTAGGGGATTTTAAATAAATCCGCAACTGTATTCTTCAATCATAAATAGGGTGAGAATATCTCCTCTTGAGGTTGTTGTAGAAGGATTGGTTTGGTCAGAAACCAACCTAGAACAACATCCCTTAATTTGTCCATGACCTTTGGTGTTCTTTTCTTATCACTTAAACTACTACTTACATCTAAACTCATTGCATTAGTTCTTGTACCTATATCCAAATGAGATTCTTAACATCTCGAACCTCTTTGGCATTTGTCTTAACTTGTAGTCTTTGTGAGTTACTTATCAACACATTCATACACATAGATACTTTCTATGAGATTGCTAAACATTTTAAGGCTAGCAATCATTGTGTAGTATATCTTAAGTGGGTTGCTTAACATCTACCATAAGCTTGTATTACTTAATGTTGAAGCTCTATTTTCTATACCGTATCTGGATATACATATATAGTCATCGAACGAGACCCACCTCTAACTTGGCAGTGTTACATTGTCCATCTCCTTATTAGCGTCACCTTTATGCTACATATTCAAATCCTTTTTATGGATCCATGCTGAAAAGCGGCTACTAGTGATGCAGTCATACAGGCTTCCTTAAAGAGAGTCCTGGTAGTAGTTTCTTTTCAAACTGTTGTACGTGGCTCCAATACTTTGTTTGGCTTCATAGTCGAGCAACAATCATTAAAGGAGTCACCTTAAACGATTACACTTCTCTAGATATCATCTTGTCAGCCCAAGGAATTACAACACAGTGAAATGTTAGGGCAGTTAGACTCGAATGGTCCTTGATAAGATGATCTTAATCGTACGAACATATTAACCTTTGGTTGCTCATTAAATAAGCGTCCGCCCCTATTAACTACTATAATCTAATTAACATAAACATATTATAACTTACTTGGACTATGGTGAAGTAGACGCGTGACGACATGGAGTAGGATGGCAGGATACTGGCTCTGATACCAACTGTGATGACCTTCTTAGGTGGCCGTCACTGTAGCTGAAATTAACTTGTACTTGCTGGAATTTCTTAAAATTTGCAGAATATTTTTTTTTAAATATAAGAAGGAATAATTTCATAAATCGTAACAATAATTTCAATAAATGAATCACCAAATTTCTTAAAACTTTTCTTAAATTCAACTAAGATAAAACTAACATGAATAATGATTGGAATTATTATATGTATTTTACATTTGATAATACACGGTAATATATAGGAGATTACAAGAGAAAGAAGGGAAACTGAATCAAGAAAAATCAGGAATCTGAATCAGGAAAGTTGACTAACTAAATCCCTCAATTTAAGGAATTTTAACTAATTCTCCTATTCTAATATCTACACTTCGACACTCCCCCTAAAGCTGAAGAATAAATGTCTTCCATTCCCAGCTTGAATACAAGATCATGAAAACTTTAACTGTTCAAGCCTTTTGTTAGAACATCAACTAGTTGACATTCTGATGGAACATAGCTCATGCACACTAATCCTTCCTCCAATTTTTCCTTAATGAAATGCCTATCAATTTCAATATGCTTTGTCCTATCATGTTGAATAGGATTATGAGCAATATTGATGGCAGACTTGTTGTCACAATAGAACTTCATAGGACCTTCCCATTTGACTCGCAAATCATCCAGAATAATCTTCAACCATAGAAGTTCACACAATCCCTGAGCGATAGCCCTAAACTCTGATTCTGCAGATGACCTTGCCACCACGTTTTGCTT
>NW_010367552.1:295620-317863 GCF_000414095.1 Morus notabilis
GACACGAATAATGATTGGAATTATTCTATATATTTTACATTTGATAATACACGGTAATATATAGGAGATTACAAGAGAAAAGAAGGGAAACTGAATCAAGAAAAATCAGGAATCTGAATCAGGAAAGTCGACTAACTAAATCCCTCAATTTAAGGAATTTAAACTAATTCTCCTATTCTAATATCTACACTTCGACAAAAACCTTCTAGAAATATCTTTCAAACTGAGCAGCAATTGAACTCTTGTTTCAAATACTCTTTAAAAGCCTTTCTAAAACTAGCCAATTCAATCGGGCCATCTAATTTGACTTTAAAACGGATTTCGTGAGAAATGTTTCGAGTACTTCTTAAAGTCCTTTCAAAATCAATCAGTTAAATCATCTTGTTTAAAATTCATTTATTTGTTGCATGCATTGTTGCAACATTCTAAAACTTAAATACTCAAGACTAGGGTTGTTAGCTACAACCTCAATTCTCTTAATACATATGTACATATACTTTTCAAACATACATGCTTGAAACCTTTGAATCACATATACATATACTTGATTTTACCTAAACTTACTGCGGAAGATTTAAGTGTGAGCGGTATCCATTCCCATCTCCACCATTCATCCGCCGCTCGCCACTGCCCTTCAAAAATTACTGATAGGTTTCTTTCCACAATTCTGAATGAGCTTTCACTCAGCAAGTAGGAACTATCTCTAGCAAAATAACTGTAAGTACACATGAATAAATATGCATGAGGCAATTATGCTTAATTATGATAATGTCTTATCAAATTCTTATTATCTGATCTTATCTTACTTACTTATGAGCCCGAGTGCTCGTACCACTTGCACGTAATCATCGGGACGGGAGGGTTTGCAAGGTCCCCAACGACACCGTGATTATAACTAAACTGAATGCGTCCCTCTCAGAGGACATTATTATATTTTTTTTCTTCTCCCTTGTGGAACCTGAGGTACCTCCCTCTCAAAGGCTGGTATGGCACTCAACTGAGATTATTTTTATAAGTTCCTCTTGACTTATTAAGGTCTATGTAGTATGACATGGCATCACATATAATACATAAAGCATGAACATGCATATATAACATGTGTACCGTTTTCTTTAAAATATATTTATACTGTAGGTGAGATTCCTACTTACCTGATTTACAGAGCTGGAATCCAGTTTTCACCAAACAACATATTCTCTTACTTACTTACTTCTGAAAATGAACACTCATTAAGAATGTGAGATTATCTGTCGTTTACTATTCTTTTAATGAAGGATAATTTACTATAAGGATCAATTTATTAAATTCTCAAAATCTTATTTTCCTTAATTGCCCTTAACATACTTATGTCTATATTGAAATCAATTATCCAATCTTGTAACTTATTCTCCATAATTTACCTTATTGGACTTGTTCTATCACTAAGGCCCAATTTGGCCTAGAGACTTAGTAACGGCGTTCTAACTCTTAGACCGTTGAAATTTAGACTCAAACGAGGTCTTTTGAATTAATGCGGGTATTGGACTCACATCTAATCTTCGTAATTCTAAGGACCTAACATATTGGGCTCGTATGTGCCCGTCTGGATGTTTTGCTCGAAAAACTATTAAGTTTTTAAAAGAAACCATTTTTCTTGAAAACTTTCTTCATGAATATTTATGTTAAAATGAGGTCAAACACCATAGTATTTTACTGAAATCACATTTTGGGTTCTTTGATAACCCTTTCTTAAAAACCAACACTGTGTTAGTTTTGTTTAGTTAAAACTGTGTAGTTTCCAAAATTTGTATTTTACTGCATCTTAGAGTCAGATTTTGAAAATTTGTTCTTCACAAAAATTCTTCGTCTCATTGAGATCTAAAATTTTTGTTTTTGGAGAAAGTCGAAATTCAGCCTTTAAAGGCCTTGTTTGGCTGAAAACAGGCTGCAGTTTTTTTTTCGAAACTGTTTTAGACACCCTATACCGCTTTTCTGAAATGGCTTAAAACTTGCATTTAGAGTTAAAACTGTGTTTTATCACAGTCACAAAAAAACGTTCAAAACATCGAGAACTATAAGTTTAAATTTAGAAACACATATGTCATGATTTCTCTTCACCTTCCACCATCAAATCACATATGTCATGATTTCTCTTCACCTTCCACCATCAAATCACATATGTCATGATCATCCAACTAAATTTTAACCTACCCCTTGTATTTGTGTCTCATCTCTTAAGTTTTTCTTAAAACAGATAAAAATTATACTTACTGTAAGGAAATTCTTAGCCGACAGAAAATTCTAGTTTCTGACGGCTCCTTTTCTACTGCTTATTTACAGTTCAATATTAATCTCCGACTACATCGATATCACATTAAATTCTTACTTGCGCAATATTTCGAACTGTTTCAAGTCTTGAAATTTATTCTAGACTAAACAAATTCTAAACTTAATTTTCTACATTATATCCCGGGAATGACATTGTTTCCGACGGTGTCAACTCCCGAGCTCACATTGTACCCTTCTACTATAAGTATTTATCTTGTGACTTCAACCTAGGCCTGGCAATTCGTGTTCGCGGGCCGTGTTCGGGCCGACACGATTACGGCACAACACGATTACAGTGAGCACGAACACGACACGATTAATAAACGTTGTTTGGCTAAAAACAGGCTGCAGTTTTTTTCCGAAACTGTTTTAGACACCCTATACCGCTTTTCTGAAATGGCTTAAAACTTCAAAAATTCAAACACGAACACGAACCGTTAATAACACGATTAACACGACACGACACGCGAACACGATTATTAAACGTGCCGTGACGGGCCAACACGAATAAAACACGTTTATGACCCGTCAAACTAATATTGTTCAAGAAATTTTAAAACAGTACAATTGGTAGGGAAAAAAACGAAAATTGAAAATAATGTTTCATGAAAATATATTTAAATGTAAGTTCCATTATCATCACCTTCTTTTACATCTCTCAAGTGATACCAATACAAAATGTATGCAAGTAACACAAATCTTAACCCCAAGTCCAACTACAAGAATTCAGTTGCATTACTACTTGCACAAACTGTTCCATTATCATCACCTTCTTTTACATCTCCCAAGTGAGACCAATACAAAATGTATGCAAGTAACACAAATCTTAACCCCAACTACAAGAAGTCGGTTGCATTACTACTTGCACAAACTGTTCCATTATCATCACCTTCTTTTACATCTCCCAAGTGAGACCAATACAAAATGTATGCAAGTAACACAAATCTTAACCCCAACTACAAGAAGTCGGTTGCATTACTACTTGCACAAACTGTTCCATTATCATCACCTTCTTTTACATCTCCCAAGTGAGACCAATACAAAATGTATGCAAGTAACACAAATCTTAACCCCAACTACAAGAAGTCGGTTGCATTACTACTTGCACAAACTGTTCCATTATCATCACCTTCTTTTACATCTCCCAAGTGAGACCAATACAAAATGTATGCAAGTAACACAAATCTTAACCCCAACTACAAGAAGTCGGTTGCATTACTACTTGCACAAACTGTTCCATTATCATCACCTTCTTTTACATCTCCCAAGTGAGACCAATACAAAATGTATGCAAGTAACACAAATCTTAACCCCAACTACAAGAAGTCGGTTGCATTACTACTTGCACAAACTGTTCCATTATCATCACCTTCTTTTACATCTCCCAAGTGAGACCAATACAAAATGTATGCAAGTAACACAAATCTTAACCCCAACTACAAGAAGTCGGTTGCATTACTACTTGCACAAACTGTTCCATTATCATCACCTTCTTTTACATCTCCCAAGTGAGACCAATACAAAATGTATGCAAGTAACACAAATCTTAACCCCAACTACAAGAAGTCGGTTGCATTACTACTTGCACAAACTGTTCCATTATCATCACCTTCTTTTACATCTCCCAAGTGAGACCAATACAAAATGTATGCAAGTAACACAAATCTTAACCCCAACTACAAGAAGTCGGTTGCATTACTACTTGCACAAACTGTTCCATTATCATCACCTTCTTTTACATCTCCCAAGTGAGACCAATACAAAATGTATGCAAGTAACACAAATCTTAACCCCAACTACAAGAAGTCGGTTGCATTACTACTTGCACAAACTGTTCCATTATCATCACCTTCTTTTACATCTCCCAAGTGAGACCAATACAAAATGTATGCAAGTAACACAAATCTTAACCCCAACTACAAGAAGTCGGTTGCATTACTACTTGCACAAACTGTTCCATTATCATCACCTTCTTTTACATCTCCCAAGTGAGACCAATACAAAATGTATGCAAGTAACACAAATCTTAACCCCAACTACAAGAAGTCGGTTGCATTACTACTTGCACAAACTGTTCCATTATCATCACCTTCTTTTACATCTCCCAAGTGAGACCAATACAAAATGTATGCAAGTAACACAAATCTTAACCCCAACTACAAGAAGTCGGTTGCATTACTACTTGCACAAACTGTTCCATTATCATCACCTTCTTTTACATCTCCCAAGTGAGACCAATACAAAATGTATGCAAGTAACACAAATCTTAACCCCAACTACAAGAAGTCGGTTGCATTACTACTTGCACAAACTGTTCCATTATCATCACCTTCTTTTACATCTCCCAAGTGAGACCAATACAAAATGTATGCAAGTAACACAAATCTTAACCCCAACTACAAGAAGTCGGTTGCATTACTACTTGCACAAACTGTTCCATTATCATCACCTTCTTTTACATCTCCCAAGTGAGACCAATACAAAATGTATGCAAGTAACACAAATCTTAACCCCAACTACAAGAAGTCGGTTGCATTACTACTTGCACAAACTGTTCCATTATCATCACCTTCTTTTACATCTCCCAAGTGAGACCAATACAAAATGTATGCAAGTAACACAAATCTTAACCCCAACTACAAGAAGTCGGTTGCATTACTACTTGCACAAACTGTTCCATTATCATCACCTTCTTTTACATCTCCCAAGTGAGACCAATACAAAATGTATGCAAGTAACACAAATCTTAACCCCAACTACAAGAAGTCGGTTGCATTACTACTTGCACAAACTGTTCCATTATCATCACCTTCTTTTACATCTCCCAAGTGAGACCAATACAAAATGTATGCAAGTAACACAAATCTTAACCCCAACTACAAGAAGTCGGTTGCATTACTACTTGCACAAACTGTTCCATTATCATCACCTTCTTTTACATCTCCCAAGTGAGACCAATACAAAATGTATGCAAGTAACACAAATCTTAACCCCAACTACAAGAAGTCGGTTGCATTACTACTTGCACAAACTGTTCCATTATCATCACCTTCTTTTACATCTCCCAAGTGAGACCAATACAAAATGTATGCAAGTAACACAAATCTTAACCCCAACTACAAGAAGTCGGTTGCATTACTACTTGCACAAACTGTTCCATTATCATCACCTTCTTTTACATCTCCCAAGTGAGACCAATACAAAATGTATGCAAGTAACACAAATCTTAACCCCAACTACAAGAAGTCGGTTGCATTACTACTTGCACAAACTGTTCCATTATCATCACCTTCTTTTACATCTCCCAAGTGAGACCAATACAAAATGTATGCAAGTAACACAAATCTTAACCCCAACTACAAGAAGTCGGTTGCATTACTACTTGCACAAACTGTTCCATTATCATCACCTTCTTTTACATCTCCCAAGTGAGACCAATACAAAATGTATGCAAGTAACACAAATCTTAACCCCAACTACAAGAAGTCGGTTGCATTACTACTTGCACAAACTGTTCCATTATCATCACCTTCTTTTACATCTCCCAAGTGAGACCAATACAAAATGTATGCAAGTAACACAAATCTTAACCCCAACTACAAGAAGTCGGTTGCATTACTACTTGCACAAACTGTTCCATTATCATCACCTTCTTTTACATCTCCCAAGTGAGACCAATACAAAATGTATGCAAGTAACACAAATCTTAACCCCAACTACAAGAAGTCGGTTGCATTACTACTTGCACAAACTGTTCCATTATCATCACCTTCTTTTACATCTCCCAAGTGAGACCAATACAAAATGTATGCAAGTAACACAAATCTTAACCCCAACTACAAGAAGTCGGTTGCATTACTACTTGCACAAACTGTTCCATTATCATCACCTTCTTTTACATCTCCCAAGTGAGACCAATACAAAATGTATGCAAGTAACACAAATCTTAACCCCAACTACAAGAAGTCGGTTGCATTACTACTTGCACAAACTGTTCCATTATCATCACCTTCTTTTACATCTCCCAAGTGAGACCAATACAAAATGTATGCAAGTAACACAAATCTTAACCCCAACTACAAGAAGTCGGTTGCATTACTACTTGCACAAACTGTTCCATTATCATCACCTTCTTTTACATCTCCCAAGTGAGACCAATACAAAATGTATGCAAGTAACACAAATCTTAACCCCAACTACAAGAAGTCGGTTGCATTACTACTTGCACAAACTGTTCCATTATCATCACCTTCTTTTACATCTCCCAAGTGAGACCAATACAAAATGTATGCAAGTAACACAAATCTTAACCCCAACTACAAGAAGTCGGTTGCATTACTACTTGCACAAACTGTTCCATTATCATCACCTTCTTTTACATCTCCCAAGTGAGACCAATACAAAATGTATGCAAGTAACACAAATCTTAACCCCAACTACAAGAAGTCGGTTGCATTACTACTTGCACAAACTGTTCCATTATCATCACCTTCTTTTACATCTCCCAAGTGAGACCAATACAAAATGTATGCAAGTAACACAAATCTTAACCCCAACTACAAGAAGTCGGTTGCATTACTACTTGCACAAACTGTTCCATTATCATCACCTTCTTTTACATCTCCCAAGTGAGACCAATACAAAATGTATGCAAGTAACACAAATCTTAACCCCAACTACAAGAAGTCGGTTGCATTACTACTTGCACAAACTGTTCCATTATCATCACCTTCTTTTACATCTCCCAAGTGAGACCAATACAAAATGTATGCAAGTAACACAAATCTTAACCCCAACTACAAGAAGTCGGTTGCATTACTACTTGCACAAACTGTTCCATTATCATCACCTTCTTTTACATCTCCCAAGTGAGACCAATACAAAATGTATGCAAGTAACACAAATCTTAACCCCAACTACAAGAAGTCGGTTGCATTACTACTTGCACAAACTGTTCCATTATCATCACCTTCTTTTACATCTCCCAAGTGAGACCAATACAAAATGTATGCAAGTAACACAAATCTTAACCCCAACTACAAGAAGTCGGTTGCATTACTACTTGCACAAACTGTTCCATTATCATCACCTTCTTTTACATCTCCCAAGTGAGACCAATACAAAATGTATGCAAGTAACACAAATCTTAACCCCAACTACAAGAAGTCGGTTGCATTACTACTTGCACAAACTGTTCCATTATCATCACCTTCTTTTACATCTCCCAAGTGAGACCAATACAAAATGTATGCAAGTAACACAAATCTTAACCCCAACTACAAGAAGTCGGTTGCATTACTACTTGCACAAACTGTTCCATTATCATCACCTTCTTTTACATCTCCCAAGTGAGACCAATACAAAATGTATGCAAGTAACACAAATCTTAACCCCAACTACAAGAAGTCGGTTGCATTACTACTTGCACAAACTGTTCCATTATCATCACCTTCTTTTACATCTCCCAAGTGAGACCAATACAAAATGTATGCAAGTAACACAAATCTTAACCCCAACTACAAGAAGTCGGTTGCATTACTACTTGCACAAACTGTTCCATTATCATCACCTTCTTTTACATCTCCCAAGTGAGACCAATACAAAATGTATGCAAGTAACACAAATCTTAACCCCAACTACAAGAAGTCGGTTGCATTACTACTTGCACACTCTGAGAACAAATCGAAGAATCAAAAATCGAACAACTCCTGAGAACAAAAATCGAAAACCAGCCAAGTCTAACTACAAAGTTAAGAATAACTTTCAAAACAAAATCGAAAGCGACAACCAACCAAGTATAACTACAATCGAAGAATCAAAACAAAAAAAAAAAAGAGAAAATGAAAACTCCTTAGGGCTTTACCTGAAACGGAATCCAAATGGTCGTTCGCCCCCCAAAATCAATCTCAAATCTCAATGGTGAAAGGCTGAACTTGAAACGGCGCGGGTGAGGAGTGAGGACTGGGGCGGTGGCCGGTGAGGACTGAGGCGGTGGCCAGTGAGGACTGAGGCGGGTGAGGACTGAGGCCGGTGAGGACTGAGTCACTGAGGACTGAGGCAGGTGAGGCCGGCGGGTGAGACTTGAGAGACCGTGAGGCGTGAGATGATGAGACTCGAGAGAATGAGAGAGAAAACTGAGGCAGGGAATAGGGATTCAGCTCAGGGACGGCCGCACGGGGAGAAGAGTTTGAGTGTTAGTCTGTTAGTGACTTAGTGTTAGACACTTAGGGTTTTCCAGTTTTGGCTAAAAAAAAAATATTTGGGCATATTAAACTGGCCGGTCCGGGTCGTGCCTGCCGGCCCGATAATGGCACGTTTAATTAAACGGGTTAAACGTGTTAAACGGGCTGGCACGAATCTAACCCGTTTATTTTTGTGTTATTCGTGCCAGCCCGTTAACGACCCAATAAATAATCGTGCGGTCCAAACCCATTTATCTCGTGTCGTTTTCGTGTCGTTTCATCGTGTCGTGTCTAAAATTGCCAGCCCTACTTCAACCTAGCTGTCCGGCAATTAAGGATTTTCTCTTCTTTTAAAATGTCAGAGCGTTTTTTTATACGCTGCTAACATCGTGGTGTGCTTGGAGATTCTTGAAATTAAGATTCTCAAACTATATACGTACTGAAAATTCTTCTGCCTTAAAATACGGCGAGAATTTATCGATCGAATTTACTTGATCGTAAAACATGAACTTAGCATGAAATTTGCGACAAAATTTAGGAATACAGATATAAATTTTATAAATCCTTCAGTCACAAAATATAACATAATATTTTTTAAAAACATTCTTAGCTTAAATATATAAATTTTATTATTTAAAGTCTCAGATTTTTTTAATCATTACAGTGAGCATGCACACCAACCAATATCAAATTAAGTAAATGAGTAAAATAAATCAACACCATCGGCAAATATCAAGACACCAAATTTTACGTGGAAAACCCTCTAAAGTGAAGGACAAGACCGCGGATTTCTCGCCTGTCGCAAATCAAAGATTTCCACTAATAAAATTAATGGGTACATCAAGTTCTTCTCTAGCAACAAATGCAGAGATTAACCATCATAAACAACTCACTTAAGTGGATTCAACAAATAATTATGAAACTAATAAGTTTGGAGCTCACAGAATACTAACAAAAAAAAAAAGGAGAAAACAACGATCCAAATAGATAGAAACGTAGCTTAGACCGTCACCGACCAACATGTATGTTTAAATTTAAGGATGGACAAAAGAAAATTCACAATTGGATTTTGTGTTATTCACTTGAGAAAACCCACAAAACCTTCATTTTCTTTCATATTTTCTCTTGAGCGTCGCACCACTTCCACGTGCGAGGTGACTCAGCCCAACATTTTGTTTGTTTTTGTTTCTTATTTTTCTGGTTTTGTTTTGAGAGGTCAAACTCAGTTCTCTCTATCTTTTTATCTCTCTCTATCTCCCTCCCTTCTTCCCTCGCTCCCTCTACAATCTGTTAGTTTAAACTTGGCTTGAGTTTTTTGAATTTTTAACATATATGTTTGGTTTGGTGTAGAAATTGAAAGTTCATAGATGATATTTGTCTAATTGCAGGTTGACATAAAAGATCAAGATCTATAAACGTGGAGATGATTTTGAGGCATCCGAGAGCGCGAGGAGGGAGAGCTTGCCTTTACTTTTTATTTTAAATTTTTACGGTTTCCTTTATGATTCTTTTGGCAAAATAGGAACGGTTCTTTTGTCATTTTTGAGTTAAGTGATTTGAGTATAGATTTTAAATTGAATTTGAGTTATAACTTAAGTTGAAGTTGTAACTTGAGTTTGTATTTGGTTACATTTGAGCTATGGTTTGAGATAAGAATCTTTTTGAGTTTGTGTTTGAGTGAGTCAAAACTTGAATTTGTATTTAGATAGTATTTTAATAAAAACTCAATGCTGATGAAAAATTTTAATAGGGTATATGGGTGGGGTTTTATTCGTTTTTTCGTTGTCAACGCATAAAAAAATCATCTCAATCAGAATTAAAAACAAGTTATAGCATTTTTAAGAATAGAAAAAATACTGTTCATTAATTTGAGCTCGAGTTTTAGTCCCAAACTTGAGTTCAAACTCGAGTTCAAACTTAAAAAAATATGAACTTGAATAAAGTTGTAACTCGAGTTGCTTTTTTTGAGTTTTAACTCAAAAATGAGGCTGCCGAACAGCCTCATAGTTTTTTGGATTTTGTCTTTTTTTTTTTGGGTAATTGGTGTGTTTATATCGAATTTTGTGTATTTTTTATAATCCGGTGGTTTGGTGTGTATCAACTTTCTTTTTTTATTTTTTATTTTATTTTATTTGGAGAAGTAATCAAATAGATTAGTGATGTTAATATTCTAGATTACATTCAGGCAACTGACAATGTAAAAGACCAGTGATATGTGTTGTTTTTTGGAAGGTAGATTACGCATGTTAATCTACCAGATTACCCTCTGAAAACCCATGTAAGAGACGACTAGTAGTCTGTGTTGAAAAGATCAAATAATCCAGTAGATTATCAGTGGTAATCTATTATTTTACTCTCCGAAAAGAAGCGAATGGCTGTTCACTTTTGGTTGTAGCGACGCCTGGCATATTACTATTAACATTTTAGTAGATTTCTCTCTGGTGATCCGTCAGTATTGGCGATGACTGGTTGTTATGTTGATTCTAGTGACGTTCGGTAGATTATCTGTGGACAATTTAAAAAAAAAAAATATACATTTAGTTGATTTTTGACTGATTTTTTTTTTTAACAGGACCAGAACTCCAAACCTTGTAACTGGAGTGACAGAACAAATATATACTAGAGAAAATTACATAATTTATATTTAAGAGTATGAGTTTCGACTTTTACCTTTTATTTTTTATAAATACCATTTTATTAGTGTAATTATTTAACTAAAAAAATTATGAATCAATAGTAAAATGTAAAAATTCTGACTCATGCACTTTTAAATGATATTTTTCAAGATAGCCCAACATACTATCACATTTCATAAGATTAATTACTGTTTAAATCTATTTGCTACAACAGACTTAAATTTCTATTCAAACTTTGGAACAAAAGGGGCCCATTACCCATAATACGCTTGGCATTCTTCAAGTTTTAATATTTGAGAAAAAAAAATCAAAAATACCATTTAAGATGGTAAAAGATATTATTTATATCACTGCACTAAAAAATAAACAATTATCAATCAATTAATAAAGAGAAAAAAAGGCCGCAGTGGCATCTAATTATTAAAATAGCATAAATAATAGCTCTCCAGAAAACCATGGCAACTATGTACTTTTCTCTTATTTTTATGAGAAAATTGTTGAACTTATCTCGAAAGTGTATGAGTTTGGATTTTTACATTTTACTTTTAATTAATACCCTTTTGACTAATATAGTTATTCGACCAAAAAAGATATAAATCAAAAGTAAAAGATAAAACATCCACACAAATCCACTCTAAGGGGTATTTGTCTCCTTTTCTTTTTTTTATTATTATTTGTTTTATTTTAAGCTCTAAAAAAAATATGGAGAAATGAGATAAATACCCCTAAAAGTATATGAGTTAGGATTTTTACCCCTTACTTTTGATTAATAACATTTTTAGTTAAATAAATATACTATCAAAAGGGTATTAATCACGAATAATGAGTAAAAATCCAGACCAATGCACTCTTAAGGCTAAATATTATAATTTTTTTTTTAAAAATATTTGCTTTTGTTTCTTGGCTAGAAACGCACTTTTGTAAGCGAGAAAATTACATATTATATCTCTTTAAGTACATGACTTACTAAAAGTACACTTTTTAAAAAGTTCTATCTTGTGACTAGTTTTAATTTTAAAGATATAAATATATAGACTAATATTAAGGGGTAGAAATAAAAGGAAGTTCATTTAAAGGGTATTTTAAAAAATCACCCTTTGTAAGCTGCTTTTATTCAATTCATACAAGCCAATGTTGAAGACTAATTTAGCTTGGGCCCAAAACAATCCCTCGGGAGAAAGAAGGAAATAGGCCAAGACTTGAGATGAATTAAAATTAATAGGTCAATAGTTTATATAAGTTAATAAATATGCCAAATTACTGTTTTTGTCTATAACTTGTCTGGTTATGAACCATAACTTGACAACTTATTATCTATAATTCACAGTTTTTGTCCATAACTTGTCTGGCTATGAACCATAACTTGACAAGTTTGTCCATAACTTGTCTGGCTATGAACCATAACTTGACAAGTTTGTCCATAACTTATCTGGTTATGAACCATAACTTGACAAGTTATGACCTATTAATTTCTATAATTAAAAATTAGCCTATATATTTTCTTAAGCTTTTCATTCATATTGGCATATTTTCTACTATTTCCGTATTATTTCTTGTGAGATTTTTCAAAGATGCGCTTTTGGAAATGTTTGGCAAGAAAGCCCTATCCTGCCCAATGAGCTTCACGCTTACAAAGTTTCTCGAAAGAACTTTCGTTTTCTTCTTTGTTGTTTCTTTTATGGTCTTACTATTTTCTTCTTAATGATCTTTTCTCCCCTATACAGCACTTATTCTTATTTGATAGTTTTGTTCTAAATCAAGTTTAACTATATAAAACAGTGTTTGTATTTAGTTCATCAATATTTGGATATATGTTCTAACATATACGAGAATCATGTTCTTAGCGTATAAAAATAACCATTATTTGTATCTATCTTTGCATCAATTACATTATATTTTCAATGTTATTTATTTTTCTTTGACATAATGTGAAAATTGATAAACTTTCATTGCAAAAGAGAAAAATGAACGATGGAAATTCTTAATTAGACAACCCTTTATCCGCCCAACATCTATCCGACCATGACAAAACGTAAACTTGTATTTTGTGTGTGTAAGCATTCAAATGATCCATAATGGACTGCTGAAAAGTGATTTTTCACAGAAAAGTAAGAAAAATACTCAAAATACTGAAAATTACGAGAAGGCAAAAAAATTGAAACCCCTCACTAAAAAAAAGGTGGGCAAAAAACGTTTGGTTCAATGAACTTGGAAACCAAAAGTTTGATTGAGAAATGACAAGCCAAGAGTAGTACTTGCTCATGTTATAGTCAGTCTAGTTCTCATTCCTTCCACATCGAGGACCAAAATGTGGAGGAATGCCAAGTAACCTGCTTTTTTAAAAAGAAGGTCAAAAAAGCTATTAAAAAAAAAATCTCAGACTTAGAGGGGAAAGCAACTTTTGTTGTTTCTTCGGAGAACATATGTACTAGGCGGCTAGCTAGGTATTAAAAATCTAATAATCAAAACTTTGCATGCTTTTGAAAATAACCACCGTCCCATTTTGAGCAACAATATTCAAACCATAATACGTGTCAAAATTTCTTGCTTAAGAGCCAACTATGCACGGTGGGCCTAGGGCTTCCAAAAGTTGCTTTCAAACCAATAACAAACTGCCCTAACAGACGGGATGGGGATGGATGGATGGATGGATACTCTTTTCTTTTTAATTATTTGGATAATCAAAGTCAACGAAAGCGTCCTCCTCTATTGATTTATGTTCATCAAATGGGTATCATTTGGGGTCATTGATGTTGGGTTATGATAATGACCTTTTCTTTTATATGGGGTTTGCTTAAAACTGTTCATGATCATATATAAGTTGATATATATATATATATATGTATGTATATATATATATATATATTATATGTATGTATGTATATAGGCATATACTCTCGGTCTAGGACTACAACTAGTGAAGCTAGCAAAGTGGAAAGATATATGCATGTGCTATTTTGATATTATATACCTGGGGCAAAGGGAATTTCCAAAGGGGGCAAGAGGATTAGTAGTGCGCTTTATGAAAGTGATTGTGCGTGATTATGATTTGTATTATTTTTACTTTGAGCACCTCATATTATTGCAAGAGAGGTATACTCTTTGCTAAATTATTGAATTGCAGAAAAGGATATTTCAAATATTGAGTACCCCACAAATATGTCTATATACATAGCCGCACATATGCGTATTATAAAATAATATTACTTCATCAGTATTAAGTTGTGGAGCCTAAGTATATATTGCCCATATATGTGTGCATGTTGATTGAACTTCGCGGTAATATCGTTGTGAGGTTGAACAAGAAGTGAAAAGGCCTCCTTCTTGAGGGTACTTTGGGGTTTTCACATTTGTAAATTTAGTTGTCTCGATTTTTCTCTTTTTTTTTTTTTCCTTTTTGTATAGAGTGGACACCGCTAATTGTAGGGGTAAAGAGAATGATTAGAGAAAAGAGAGTGAGTTTAAGAGACAATGGATGAAAATGGATGGAATTTTATTTAGTATGAACAACTATAATTCTTGTGTATATTATTGTTTATTTGTTTTTTTTTTCATTTTATTTTTCTTTTTGAAATTTTATTGCTTTCGCGTGTTCCAAACTAAGTAGTAGCTAATTCTTAACATAGGTTACATGAGAGGAGAGTAGTATTGTCAAATTTTCTTTGAGCTCCATAATTAGATGCACACACACATAGTTTTTCATACGTATCATACAACCATCTATCATTTAAAACAAATATATATTAATCATGCTGATAAAAATATCTTTCATTTGTATTGTCAATAAAACTTGAAATTTATATGTGTTTTTTTTTTTTTTTTGCTAATATGTAAGTTTGAGCTAGCAACAACTCTGTGTGTATGATACGGTTCATTTCATGTACAGTATCCTGTGTATTAATGCAAACCTTCCACACATACCGTACACAACAGTGATGACGGCTTAAAATGAATCCGTATACTATTCCACCCACCCTACTCTTTCTGAAGGATCCCCCAAATGTTGCTTGATTCGAGACAATTATATGTGTGAGCTAGCTGTGGGAATCATCACATCCACCAATCAATTCCTATGGAATTCCTTTCACCAAATGATATATGATGGAGAATTTAGGGCTTCTCTGAAGTGATAATGAGATTAGTTTGTTGGCCTTAGGAATTATAAAGGCACAAGGGATCTGTTTGGTAATATTTTTTAAATGGTTTTGTGTTGAGTATGAGATGGAAATGACAATTTTTTAAAAATGTTATATAATTAATGTATATAAGAAGGCTCCTTACTTTCTAGAAAGGATTGTTTTTTCTGCTTATCTATCTGTTATTAGAATTGTTTCTAAAATTACATTGGTTTATTTTCTTGAGAGATTGTTTTAGGTATAAAGAAAAAGATAAAATTGTATTTAGGTATATTTCTAAAAATGAAATGGAAATGTAAAAACAATTTGCAATTTATCTGCGACATTTTTTATTTATTTATTGTCTTATTAAGCCATGTTGCACAAGTGATGCAATTTATCCACACAAGAAGGATATATGTTTGGAGCCTTTTTACTCCAAATCTAAAGAAAAAGTCCGCCCCTATCCTCATTAGACGCGCATATGCGAGTCACATAGAGAAAACCGTACACAAGCTAAAAGTAAATTTCAATTTGACCAGATGTGTGCAACAAATTTTGAAATTAAAGGGGGTCGATTGCGAAGCTTTTTACTTCAGGGGTTAAGTTGCCAATCGTTAGAATTTGAGAGGCATTCCATGCGGAAAAAAGTTTTAATTATTAGTAGCTTTAATATGATTATTTGCAAACACTTACCTCACATGAAAACAAAATAAAAATAAAAAATAGTAGTTAGATAACATTGAACCTATTCTAAAGTAATTTGATAGATGAGTGGTTTTAAATCTTATAAAGAGAGTTTAAATGGAATATTTTTAGGCTATCGGTTCATGTATATTAATCCATTATAGGATTGAAATGATAAGTTTTTGTCGGAATTAGTTATGGCTCAATGTCGACATTACACAAGCATCCACAATACTCACATTTACTTGAACAACCTGTCGAAGCTATGCATAGATTGAAGCATTCATTGGAATCCTTATCCTCATCACCAACATATAAATCCCTTTTTGAAATAAAATTCTTGCTTTCACACTGATCGCTCCAGTCATGAATGAATATATATATATACCCTTCAAAATCAAGTGGGTTTAAGACATTGATCGTTTTTTGGGTTTTAATATCAAAACTGCAAGATGAGACTCATCAGGTCATTGCTGTCTCAAGAAATGGTTCCTACCACCCAAACAAAATTCATGGACACCAGTTAATACCCACCTTACCCAGCCGACCATGCATTAATATAACCCCTATGCAGGAAAAATAAATAAATAACTTGGAAATGAAAAGAAAGATATTTGATCGTGTTGTACAATCAAACAGTGATCTGATTCAATGCTTAGTTACTAATCATTGTCACTTGTTAAATTCGCTACTAAACTCTCTTTCCATACCTCATTACTATAATTGGTATTGATCACTCTTATATCATTATTTTCAATGATTTATTAGTCCCATCAAGAAGTACAAACGTTTATTCGCTCTTTAATTAATGATATATATATATATATAATTCTATGTATCAACGTTTATTTGCTCTTTAATTAATGATGATATATATATATATATAATTGCTTATAGCTTAGTTGCCTTTTTTTCGTTCATTAAAAAAAAAATTGCTTTTTTTTCCCCACAAAATACTTATTTTCTTGAACTTCACCTTTTCGGCTTTTCCATTGTGCTTTGGTATGTTGTACCTCAATTTTCACAGGTCAAAATCTGCTCTTCACTTTTATCATTCAAAGACTGGAAGACTCTTAAATTAATTATAAAATCCTAGAGTGAGCGTTCAATAGATAGTCCTAGAATCAAAGAGCCCTCAATAGCGAATATGGTTAATGTTATATCTAAATTAATTATGTTCAGTTGCTCGAGCTTATGTAGCCAGGTAAATTGCAGTAATGGCATGTGGGGACAAATTTTTTATGTCGAGGGAATGAGATAATAGTCTTTTTACTGGAGGAAGTCGGAGGCTTAGGAGCAGACGTCTTCTTCACAAACACTTTTTTAGACGTTGAGCTCTCACCAATATAGCCAAGGCCATGTCGATCACCACTCGCTTTTCCTATCGAGAGAATGTGATCCAATTTTGTGGTGCCGGAATTCATTATCTTCAATGACTTTTGAGTGTGCTCTAATTCAGCTCTTGTCTCCTGTAACTTTTTCTCATTTTCAACAGCCTGAAATTCATAGTTTACAGTAGCCCTCTTAAGTACATCATTCTCTTTAATAAGCTCATCGACTCGCTCCCGCAAAGACTTATTCTTTTTAACCACCAAAACCCATTTGTTGAACATAGTTTCATATGCCTCCTGGATTGTCTCTTCAGTCAGTTCTTCACCATCGCTGGAACCGCCAGAATCTGAAAAATCTCTGTTTTCTTCTGGTTTTCCAGAGTGTGTTGCAGATGATGTTACAACATGAGCTGTGACACGATTTGTAACACTGCAGTTTGAAACATCTTCAAAGACATTGAACGCAACATAGTTGTTCACATGATCATCATCTTCCTGGTTGCCTTCAGAATCCTCATCACTCCATGTGACGTTGAAAGACTTCTTCCTCTTCTTGAGAGTGTTAGCACACTCAGACTGAATGTGACCTTAACCGTCGCACTCCCAGCATTGAATTCTCCTATTCTTCTTCTTATCATTGGGGGAATTTGCAGCTCCCTTATTTTTCTGAAAATTGTTGGAGTTGTTTTAAGTTAGAGTTTGGTTCTTCCCGTTGAACTTCTTCATCACCCTGTTGAAATTTTTAGTCAATCGAGCAAGAGACTCCTCTAAGTCTTCATCTTCTTCTTCAACATTATCTTTCACTTCGGCTTGGAAAGCAATCCCTTGAGAAATCTCTTTCTCCTTCTTATTTTGACTCAGATTCATTTCAAATGTCTTCAGTGATCCCATCAATTCATCAAGTCTTATAGTCTGAGTGTTTTTCGCCTCTTCAATAGCAATGACTTTGTAGGCAAATCTCTGTGGTAATGATCTCAACGTCTTGCTGACAAGTTTTACCTTGGGAATTTTTTCACCAAGAGCAAAGGATTCATTAGCTATATCACACAACCATGAATTAAATTCAGAAATAGTTTCAGTTCCCTCATGAGCAATCTCCAAAATCTTTCATGCTTCTTTTGTCGATTCACATGTAGATATCATCTTGAACTGGTTGATATCAACTCCATTAAATATTGCATTGAGAGCACGAGAGTTGTAGATGGCCAACTTGTCTTCATGACTATTCCAGGAGCCTTCGGGTTTTAGAATCTCTTTTCCCTCTGCATCTTTAGTTATTGGATGTTTCCAGCCATTTAAAACAGAACGCCATGCCTTCTCATCTCGAGCCTTGATGAAAGCCATCATCCGGGCCTTCTAGTATGAATAATTTGAACCATCAAGTAAGGGGGACGTGCAACTGAACCTCCTTCGTTTAGAAAATCCATTCCCTCATTCCTTTAGAAAATCCATTCCAAACATAGCATATCAACTCTCCAAGATCCCACTGAACTTATGGTCAGTGAACTACTCTGATACCACTTGTAACATCTCGGTCTTTTGTTCCTTTGACCAGGGTCTTATCCTTATCTCTCCAAATCTCAACCAATGTCTTATCTTCCTTTGACCAAGCCTTTATCCTTATCTCTTCAAATCTCAACTCAACAAAATCTGTAACTTTAACTTAAATTCTTATTCTGAATCTTCTTCTACAATACAAAATCTTCTTGAACCTGTTTTTTTTTTTAATTTTTACAAGATTGCCAATAAATTACCAACTAATAAAAATACCTAACAATCTCCCCCTTTAGCATTTTTTGGCAAAAATAACAAGAGATCCTAAAAAATTCAAAACAACAAAAATGATATAAAATTACATTGTTCTCCCCCTTTTTGACAAAAATAAGCCAAAGACACACACAAAAAAAATCACACCCTAGACACGTCTTCAGCAGCTGATGTTGCAGATTATGATGGAACTTTTGTTGGAACATTTGTTGGAACACTTGGTGCAACACTTCGCACTAGTGATCTTTGAGGGTATTGAACTATGTAGCTTACTCCCCCTAAATCTTTTATATGTCTTACTCCCCCTGAATGTAGCATTTTTCCATGTATAATGCTCTTAACACCTGTCAATCGCTTAGTGCAACTACCATCACTACATCCACAATTATTAGTACATGCTTCTAAAGAAGTATAAGCCTTATGACATCTCAAATCAGATTTCCTTACCCACACACGTCTAGAAAATTATTTTTCACAGTAATCTTCACGTTAGGTGTCTTCTTTGAGTTTGCAGAATTTGGTGGATTAATAAACATACCTCTATGTTCCTTTACATTCAAACGTAACATCAGATCATACAGTTAAGTATTATTATACATGCTCAGCTTCAAAGCATGAAGACTACAATGAGGTGATGACTGCTTCATGATGAGGATAGGTTGCAAAACGCAGTGGTGGAGTCAGAATATTTTGTTAGTAGAGATAATCTTATCAAATAGGGGCATATCTAAAAAATTTCAATTACTTAGTGGGGATACAAATTGAATTTTTCTCATAATATATATGGCACAACTGTTTTTTTTTTTTTTAAATTAGGTCTTTAAATTTAAGTTATAGGATGACACTTGCCCTCACCCTAGTGGCTTCCCAACTAGCTAACGAATTGTCCTTATAAGCCGATACGAGTGCGAGCAACTCAAAATAGGTCGCACGATGGCCTAGTAGGAAGGTGTTGGCCACATAGCGACCTAATGGCAAGGTATTGGTGACCAACTCAAAACGAGTTGCTATGGGCCCGTTTAATTTGCTGATTTGAGTTTTTAATTCGAGTTCATATGTGACTTTATGTGAGAGTTTTTTACTGTAATAAAAAAGTTAGATGTGATTGTTTCTGAGAATTTTTTACTGTAGCAAAACTCGAATTCTAAATTCTAATCGGTGAAATGAATGAGACCTATGTGACCGCAGCATATTTGTCGCATAACAACCGTAGCGATGAAAGCAAATATTTTTAAACTTTAGTACTAGAGGAGTCACACGTTAGCCATTATATAATATTCCATGATGTTCAAAGAAACCCGAGCAATCAATACAACAACAATGGCACTAGGCTCCCTAGCACCGTGGAACAACCCACACAATCTCAAGAGTGATTAGAGGATGATGATAAGGATCAAAAGTTGGAGGGTGTGAGATAAATCATGTTGAGCAATTTCAACATCAAAAGCCTTCGATTTATAGGAGTGCAAAACTGAAAGGATTCTCCTGTCAACATTCTACATGGATTTACATAATTCTTTCTTATTTATTATAAACATTGACAAATCTTATGAGAAAGTTAGAATGTGTAATCCCAAAATTCAATAAAAAGTTTAATAATCATAATAGACGGAGGTACATTGACGTGAAGTATTTTTCTCCTTATTTTTATATCATTTTTACGTGTAATTTGTGGTTATTTAATCTCTTTTTTTTTCCTTTTTTTTATTAAATCTGGTTTCATACGTTCAATCTTAAAACTTGGTTCCTTTGATATTGACGAATTTTAGTGTCAACACTCCCGAATTGATAATTAATTTCAGTCATATGACATCTTCTACCACCTTATGGCCAGACGACTTTTCCTATATATATATATATATATATATAAGAATGCCATTTCCCCCAAATGTCGTTTGGTTATGAAGATAATAATTAAAGTCATCTTTTTTAATTCGATAAATGTTATACTTTCGGGAGTGCAAGGAACAAAAAAAAAAAAAACAAACAAACAAACAAACAAAAAAACAAAAAAAAGTTATTGGGTAAAAAATTCTTTTTAAAAAAATGGTTAAAAAGATATGTGCAACATGAGGAATTCCTAAGAGGTCATCTATAAAGTTATATTCTCACCCATGGAGAGATGCACTGCTTCCCCTAATATTACACTACACTTATCCGTGAGTGTATGTATATATGTATGTATGGCATACCACGCGTATTACTTATCATTATAACCTTCCATAAAAAAATAAAAATAAAATTCCCTAAAAAAAAATCCCTAAAAAGATTTAAAAAAGAACATTGTAATGTAACCCTTAACAAATCGGACCGATGGTCTCAAATGTAGTGGCACATATGGCGTGCAAAGTAGTACATGTCTATAATATGTAGTGCGTCCCTTAACAAATCGGACCGATGGTCTCAAATGTAGTGGCACATATGGCGTGCAAAGTAGTACATGTCTATAATATGTAGTGCGTCCCTTAACAAATCGGACCGATGGTCTCAAATGTAGTGGCACATATGGCGTGCAAAGTAGTACATGTCTATAATATGTAGTGCGTCCCTTAACAAATCGGACCGATGGTCTCAAATGTAGTGGCACATATGGCGTGCAAAGTAGTACATGTCTATAATATGTAGTGCGTCCCTTAACAAATCGGACCGATGGTCTCAAATGTAGTGGCACATATGGCGTGCAAAGTAGTACATGTCTATAATATGTAGTGCGTCCCTTAACAAATCGGACCGATGGTCTCAAATGTAGTGGCACATATGGCGTGCAAAGTAGTACATGTCTATAATATGTAGTGCGTCAACGAACTAAACGAGCCCTAAAAACATTCATATAGAGAAACTCAAATTGATCACCCTTTCGGTATCCGTACAGCCGAGAAAAAAAGGAAAATAACAGAGGAAGAAAATATGTCGACAAAATTGGTATATATATATATTAGTAATCTTGACAAATACTTCTTAAAAGTGCATGAGTCAGAATTTTTACTATTTATTCTTAATTCATAATCTTTTTAGTAAAATAATTACACTAATCAAAGGGTATTTATCAAAAATAAGAAGTAAAAGTCTAGACTCATACACTATTAAAGATAAATTTTCCATTTTTTCTATTTTTTTTTTTCTTGAGTAGAATATTCAGTTACGTGGGCTTTCATCTAATTACATGTTTACCTTCTCCAATTTGTAATTAGTTTATATATATATATATATATATATAT
>NW_010367552.1:318004-347677 GCF_000414095.1 Morus notabilis
TGATATTTTTTTTTTTTTTTTTTTTTTTTTTTTTAAGGAAAATGGAGAGGTATTATTTCATGAACACGCATGTCTCACTTTGCGGATTATTCTCCACAAATGAAAGGTCGAAGAAAAAAAAAAGAAAAAAAAAAGAAAAAAAAAAGAGAAAATGAAATCCTATGATTTCGCACTTGTGACATGTTGGTTAATTGCATGTGGTGGAGTATCGTTGCATACGTTGTGTTTACTCTGTAATAGTAAGAATGAAAACAGAAGCAACTTTCTACAAGCTCGTTATGGCTCTATTTGTTACATCTTTTAAAAAGTAATTATGTAGCTCACACATTAATTGGTTATGTTTTTACTATTTCTATTAATAAGTTCTGACTTGATTCAATGTCATTTTTTATTAGTCGCATTATACTCGTGACTTGAATTGTGATTAGCAAAATTATGATCATTATCTATAAAAAAAAAAAGCAAATAATAATAATAACAATAATAATAATATTAATAATAATAAAAAAATCCTTTTGAAAATAAAAAGGGAAAAAATTTTAGAATTAAGTACTCAATGAAATAACTCTGACTACAAATTCTCCAGTTTGGTTGTTCTAGCTCTTAATATGTGGTCTAGTTTAGTTTACTTTCAAATTGAATCGTTTGCTTTCTTGGTTCACAAATAGAGTAGATCAAATACGTGTTATTCATACATTTATAATAACGTCAGTACTTTTTAGTAATTCCACAGCACTTTCACTCGTGATATGAATATATAGCATGTTTTTATTATTCCCAGCAAAAGAAAAGGAAAGATTAAAGAATATATCTCTAGCTGTTTTGTAGTAGTTCAAATCCTCTCTCATGCCCCTATAAAACATATACAAGAATATTCCATTTTGAAAATGGTACCTACGTTGGAATATATTCGGACTTGGCAATAATATTCTCTTCCAGGATAGAACCTGCCTCGGTAGTGTTCCTTTTTGGGAACATTTCATGTTTAGTTCGTTGATTTGAGTTTTTAATTTGAGTTGAGATGTAACTTTATGTGAGAGTTTTTTACTGTAACAAAAAAGTTAAATGTGACTGTTTTCTGAGAGCTTTTTACTGTAGCAAAATTTGAATTCTAAACTCGAATCGGTGAAATAAACAGAGCCTTAATTATTAACATTTTAAGCGACTTTTTTGGGACCTTTAAGTTCGAAACTTTTGAGATCTCCAAAATATAGTCTATAGCTCAAAACTTGATATTTAACGGGCCCGTTTAGTTTGCTAATTCGAGTTTTTAATTCGAATTGAGATTTGACTTTAATTTGGAGTTTTTTACTGTAGTAAAAAGTTAGATATTACTGTTTCTGAGAGTTTTTTACTGTAACAAAACTCGAATTCTAAACTCAAATCGGTAAAATGAACGAGACCAGTCATCTTTTTTGGTAGAGTTAATTTGGTTTTTAAAAAAAAATGTTTCTGTTTGATGGGTTTTTTTTAAAAAAAAAAAAAACTGTGGTTTTGGTTCTCTAATATAACAGGTGGTTTCCCTACTTTTTTAGCTTAGTTTGTGTTTTCTATTCGCAAGAGTTGTTTCTTTACGGTATTCAGGTGACTTTGTGATTTGGGTATATCGTAGTCTTGATTGATTGGAGCTTTTTATCAATCATAGAGGTATTATTGAAACAGTGATCATATGGATGCTCCATTGTTGACGCGCCTTATCAGTTTTTTGTTGTTGGAACTCCAATGCTAATCTTCTTCTGCATTTTATTAAAACTTATTGGTAGAAACAGACTGTTATTGGAATAAAAATTTCTTGTATTGTGAGTTTATTAGAATAAACGTCAATGTTTATATTTCTTTAATTTAAAATATAATTTACCTTAAAAAAACACTTGAATCATCGTTTGCAACTGTATCTTAATCACTATGAGTATCCAACGGCTGAGAGATGAAATCTTCTTTCAAGGAGATACAGATCAAAATTTGAACTAAAATAATACTGAAAAATATTTTTTAAAATTCTTTTAATAAATTTGTCTCTTTTTTAATATTTTCTTATGTATTTATATCTCCTTTTGTCTTCCTGCAAATGAATCAAATTTATAATGGTCGTCCACATAAAAGTAACGAGTATAAAAATAAAAATTTGGGGAATACAATCATAACCTTAAGAAAAAAAAAACAATTTAAAATAAGGGAAATTTGAAAAAGAAAAGATACAAAAGAAATTTTTATAGAGGTAACATTCGAACATGGAAGCTATTGAACTAGGGAACAAGTGCCCTCTGTTTATGCACGCGTGTACATACTGTAAAGATCAAAAAGATAAGATCATCAAATGAGTAGTGCGTGGTATGGCTTAGAGAAATCATGCTATAATGTTGGACCCATATATTGTATTTACTGTTTCGTCCTTTCGTTGTCAATACTTGTCATGCACATTTTGTCATAAAATTGATTTTTTTTGTTCCACCTACATGTAATTCCTTGATCCGAAAGATATGTAAACGCATAAATTAAGCCCGTTTATTTCACTGGTTTAGTTCCGTTCAACTTAGTTTAAACGGTGAGCATAATTTGAACTGGCGTTTCATAAGCATGCAGTTTGAATTATATTCTTTGTTTGAACTGAGTTAAAAGGTCAAATTTAGACTTTAGCTCTCCCCTCAACTTTAACTGTTTAAACCATTTCTAACAGTAAAAAGGTGTTTACTCTCTCTGCTTTTCACACTTACCAAACATAAATTTAAATTTTATTTCTTGTTCTAATTAAAATTTTAACTACACATTCAAACGTCAATTCAAACTACAATTTAAATCACACAATTTAAATTTTTCTGCTCGAATTAAAAAGTTCAAATCAATAAAATTTAAATCAGTGAATCAACGGCACTAAGACTGACACAGAAGAGGAATGTTAACAAAGTAGTCAAACTTATTTTTGGTGTTTGCACATCAAGGTGAGGAAATCTTGTCGTTTTCATGTTAGTCAATGATAATATATAGTAGGATATTAATTCTATATTTTAATTACATTTGACAAGTGTTGGCCAATTCATCACAGGGAACCAAATATATAGAAAATTAATAAACATGTATCTGTAAGGCTTGGTAAGATGAATGACTGTTAATACTTAATAGACATGAAAGACACACTTTAATTAGATTAATTACCATAGTACTATAAAGACAGATTATCAAAACAAGATGAAAATAAAAGTGAACAACTATAAAATAATGACACAAAGGTATATTATTGGTTATTCAAACTTGAAACTTCAAAACAAAATCTGAATCTTATCTATTAATCAGCAAATTAAGCTCAGGATGAAATTCAAATTTCAACTAAAAAAGACAACCAATAAAACCCTGACGACAATTAAGTCCAACCACAAACCAACCAAAAGATAATTACTAAATTTAATTATTAGTAAATTAATACTAAATAAAACTAAATTTAGTAGTTTTCTTTTTTTCAAACGCCAGCAAATAATTTAAGAATAAAATTCCCAGCAATAATTATTGAACGCTTTTCTGTAGCTATAGGCATTACAACTCGCAAAAATTAAAACTGCATCAACTTACTTATCGATTAAAAGCAGATTATGTTGACCTATATGCTCATTAATGTTGTCAAGTACATTAACTTTCCTTGCACATCATGTTGCTTGATAAGAATTTGGCAAAGAAAAAAAAAAGAAGAAAAACAAAGAAAGATATGAAGTTTGTTTTGTTTAAGATTACAAATTAATTAATTGCAGATACACTATATAAGGATATTCTTCGGCTTCCGTATTATCGATTAAGTAGTTGTTCATCTTTTTAGATTGTCAGGGATAGCTTTTGCTCAACGTCATGAACTCTTGTTCTTTAGGTCTCGTTCACTTCGCGGATTTGAGTTTTCAATTCGAGCTGAGATGTGACATTTTCTTAGAGCTTTTCACTGTAGCAAAAAAAGTTAGATGTGACATTTTCTGATAGCTTTTTACTGTAGAAACCTAAAACTAAAAATTCGAATCGGTGAAATAAATGAGGCCTTAGAGTATGTTTAGTAGGAGGGAGAGATGGAGGGAGAGAGAGGGATGGAAGGGGAGTGGTGGAGGGAGAGGTGAATAACTTATTTAGTAAGAAGGATAAGAGAAATGAGAGGAGATATGAAGAGAGAGAGAGAGCCTCCTTTCGGACCCACTATTTTATATCATTCTATCAATGGAAAGATCCAATCAATCTAATCAAATTTAAATTAAATTATTTTTCTACCTTTCAAAATAAATTATTAAAAAATAGTAAAATTGACAGTATAATAATTAAACAAATAATTATTATCAATCTTTTCAACTCTCTTTTTATCCAATCAAACAACATGAATGATTACTATAATCCTCTTTATCCTTTTCTACTCTTCATCCTTCTAACTCTCTCCATCCTTCTAACCAAACGGAGCCTTACTCTGTCTCTCTCTTTTTATTTTTTTTATTTTTTTGGGTGTGGTGGTGTTCCTTGTAATATTTTAATGAGGCCAGCTCCCATGAGAGTACATCTTGTAGACTAGGGCTGGCAATTCGTGTTCGCGGGCCGTGTTCGGGCCGACACGATTACGGCACGACACGATTATAGTGAGCACGAACACGACACGATTAATAAACGTGTCAGAAACTCAAACACGAACACGACACGCTAATAACACGGTTAACACGACACGACACGCGAACACGATTATTAAACGTGCCGTGACGGGTCGACACGAAAAAAAACACGTTTATAACCCGTTTATGACCCAACTAGCAAAAATAGTGAATTTTATTTTGTATTCAAAACTATATTAATTGACTACTTAATATCACTTATAGTTAAAATCATGCATAATAGCCAACACACATTAAAATATCTAAAACATCACTTATGACATATGTTTCAAAACATACCAATTACTAAACATCTAAAGAAGTTTGAAAACATAACCCAGTACATTTAAATAAGTTTGAAAACATAACCAAATATTTGAAAATTTAAGTGCATAAACATAATCAACCATCTACAAGTCCATTGGCATATTTAAGTGCATAAAGCATAAAACATATTTAAAGTTTAGGTTTATCCATTACAAATCATCCATTGGCATTTTGTAATCAACCATCTACAAGTCCATCTACAAATCATCTATCTACAAGTCCATTGGCATTTTGTAATTTTATCAACATACCATAACTTATTTAAAAGTTAGAGTGTTAAATTAAGTTAACCCCTTTTATCAAACACCCTTCATGCAAATGAGAGAATATAAATAAAACGAGCTGTCGGTTCGTGTCGTGTCGTGTCGGCCCGATTATGGCCCGTATAACTAAACGGGTTAAGAGTGTTAAACAGGCTGGCACGAATCCAACCCATTTATTTTCGTGTTATTCGTGTCAGCCCGTTAACGACCCAATTAATAATCGTGCGGTCTAAACTCATTTATCTCGTGTCGTTTTCGTGTCGTTTCATCGTGTCGTGTCTGAAATTGCCGGCCCTACTTCGTGGTCTTTTGACCAACCTTTTAGCCTTATATATCTTCTTAGGGTTGTTTTTTTCTTTTAGACTCATGATGCAAGATAAAAATTAAATAAAATAAATAGACGTTACAGACTTGGCCAAAACACAAAAAGTTACTTCAGATGTCGCATGTTTAGTAGGCAATGTTTAAAGTAAATTTAAATGTCGCCCACATAAATAACGTCTAACATGGTACCTTTCTTGACACACAATTAGGAGTCGTTTTTATGTGCAACGTTTAAAGCCTTAGATGTCCCTACGTCTAATGCTTTTTTTGTACTACTGTTTACTTTTTTTATTTTGGCGACTTGGAACTTTACATAAGATAGGAATAATATTAAGAGGGCACCAACCTGATTAAAATGTATTTTTTTTAGTTGTCCTCTTTTTACTTATTAAAACTATTTTTACAGACATATATTTGTTAGTATAGTAATTCATATAAGCATTAATAAAAATCCAATCAATCGAGAAAAAGAAAGTATGATAGGTAAATTGATATCAATGCATGAATTTAGTAAATTAAAAGAGCACTCTTGACTATAAAGACTATTACTAGTATATTTATTAGTATAATAATTTATTTTATAATTCAAGTTATATTATTATAATATTTTTTTTATAAAAATTTAAATTTAATTTTTTTACTTATAAATTTTACAATATTGCAAACATGGAGTGGAGTTATCAAAAAAAAAAAAAGGTAGCGCTCAAATCAGTATCAAGAGGCAGAGACTTTTTGCTTTGGATGTTGATGAGTGATGATGGAATGCTTTGTCAGAATTTAAAATATAAAAAATAAAACAAGAAAAAAAATGGCAAAGATTGTGATAGTAAGGTGCATTTGGATGGTCAAACGAAAACTCTTTGGTCAGTGATGACAGTGACTTGGGCTAGCTAGCCTCTTTGAAAGGAAACGTCTCCTTTTCTTTCTGCGTTTAATTAAGTGACGGAATGTTAATGAGAATAGTAATAAAATAAGTTTAGAATGTTCTAGAATTATAAATTAATTTTTTAGTTTAGTTGGAGTTATAAAATTAATACATGAAGAAGGATTATATTGTTTGACTTATAACAGAATAAAATGAAAGTAAACTGTATTTTGATAAAAATACTCTCTATTAATAATCTTAAATAATTTAATATTTAATTAATTAAAATAATAAAAAATAATTTAATTATTGAAAAAAACTTTTTATTTGAAGGATAAAATTTAAAACCTATATGTCAATTGTAAAAAAAAAATAATTTTTGATATTTTTATGTAATAATTAATTATCACAAGTTCAAATATAATCACTTTTGATATCTACCATGATATGTTTCTTGAAAAATATAATTTTAACTCCTCTCAATAATAAAAATGACAATATATCATTCAACTATATATATAATCCTAAAACATAGTCATATGCCAATTCAAGTAAGTTCCTAGTTAACACAATTTAACAAAGTGAAGCATAATCCTAATTAGTTACAATATCAAAAGAGAAATGCATAGCACATACATTACAATATCAAAAGATTATATGGCTATGTTTTTCCACTGAAACTAAACAAACACTTTTAAATATCATCAGTAAGCAAAGCTCTAGCCCACTCATCTCTTTCATCATCAGGAATACTAAAAAAGTAGGAAACTAAAGCATCATCCTTTATCATCATCCGAGCTACCTTATGTCGTTCTATTGTGTTAATGGTTGTGGTTCTTTGTAGCTCATCTCTAATCCGGCTATATTTTTTCATCATGTCTTCACTGATAGCCCGACTTAAACGTTCACTTGCCTTTTCAATAACACTAGTAAGTAAACTAGATGATCTTTCAATGGCTTCATAAGCCTCTGCATTGTTTGTACTCTTCTTTTTTTTTTTAGACAACCCTTGAGATTGAGCTTGAGTTTGAGGAACACCCGATGCTTGTGAGAAAGACATCGATTGTGCTTCATCCACACAAATCATATTGTGAATGCTATTGAAACAGTCATCGTCAATATTAATGTCGTCAATTACTTCTTTTTCAAGTTCCTCAATGACATCAACAGGAGCCTCAGCACTCCTACCAGTTGCACAATCTTTACCAAAAATCATACACAAGTCATCATAGTAGTGAAACTCTCTCTATCCTTCTAACTAAATGGAGCCTTACTCTCTCTCTCTTTATTTTTTTTTTTTTTTGGTGTGGTGGTGTTCCTTGTAATGTTTTAATGAGGCCAGCTCCCATGATGAGAGTAGATCTTGTGGTCTTTTAACCAACCTTTTAGCCTTATATATCTTCTTAGGGTTGTTTTTTTTTTTTTTCTTTTAGACTCATGATGCAAGATAAAAAATAAATACACATTAGAAACGTCGTGTGCCTCACAAAGGTCAAAACACAAAAAGTTACTTCATATGTCGCATGTTTAGTAGGTAACGTTTAAAGTAAATTTAAATGTCGATCACATAAATAACGTCTAACGTGGTACCTTTCTCGACACACAATTAGAAGTCATTTTTATGGGCAACGTTTAAAGCCTTAGAGGTCCCTACGTCTAATGCTTTTTTTGTACTAATGTTTATATTTTTTATTTTGGCGACTTGAAACTTTACATGGGATAGGAATAATATTAGGAGGGCACCAACCAGATTAAAATGTATTTTTTTAGTTGTTCTCTTTTTACTTATTAAAATATTTTTACAGACATATATATTTGCTAGTATAGTAATTCATATAAGCATTAATGAAAATCCAATCAATCGAGAAAGAGAGAGTATGTCAAGAAAATCGACATCAATGCATGAATTTAGTAAATTAAAAGAGAACTCTTGACTATAAAGACTATTGCTAGTATATTTATTAGTATAATAACTTATTTTATAACTCAAATCATATTATTATAGTATTTTTTATATAAAAATTTAAATTTAACTTTTTTTATTAACAAACTTTACAATATTGCAAACATGGAGTGGAGTTATCAAAAAAAAAAAAGAAAAAAAAAAAGGAAGCGCTCAAATCAGTATCAAGAGGCAGTGACTTTTTGGTTTGGATGTTGATGAGTGATGACGGAATGCTTTGTCAGAATTTAAAAATAAAAATAAAAATAAAATAAGAAAAAAAGTGGCAAAGATTGTGATAGTAAGGTGCACTTGGATGGTCAAACGAAAACTCTTTGGTCAGTGATGAGAGTGACTTGGGCTAGCTAGCCCCTTTGAAAGGAAACGTCTCCTTTTCTTTCAGAATCTTCTTATATTTGCGTGTGAGGAATTGTGGGGACTACATCCCCCTAAACCATGGGCCTATTTATTTGATATCCTTTTCAAATTCCATGTACAATAAACATATTCTCCCTCCAAAATAGTACACAAGGAATTTGTTAGTGTAACAAAAACAAGGACTTCCATAAACAATTATCAGGGTCAAATCAATAATTTGCGATATTTCTGTGTCATGGCCTCTTACTATTTTTCAGTCTTACTACTTTTGATGTGATCTCCAAACTTATTTTAAAAAAAAAAAAAAATACTCATCGAGTTGTTGGAAAGTAATTGAAAATGAAATGCATATTCAACGGAGCTGGATATTGGAAGTATAATTAAAATAAAAAATAAAAATAATGAATTGAAAATTAACGTTGTCATTGATTTAATTAATAACACTCTTTTTTCAATGTTTCCTTCAAAAATTATGTATATTTATTATTTTTTTTATAATTTACACTGTGTATCAATAATATATGTTCTGATCAACTCAATATATATATATATATATGTTCCAATAATTTCAACGTTTACACTCTCCCTCTATGTGTGTGTGTGTGTGTGTGTGTGTCAATACTTGCATATAAAAGGATTTTAAGATGCAAGCATCTTCTCTTTATAGCTTACCTTTCAAAAAAAGAAAGTGGAAATTTATAGCTTGAAGCTAGAGAGAAAACACTATTACATCGACCCCCAAGTAGGTTATATGTTTTTCTGTATCATATTAAATGTTGAGTTTAAAATGACATCTTTTTTCTAAATTAAAACAACCTTTTAAATGTATAAATTAGAAAACAATTTATTCTCTTGATTTCTTTTTCATGCACATGAGATAGTAAGGTACGTACATTCCGCCGCTTTTCAATAAATAGCTCAAGAAATTCAACGAACAACTCATATATTTAGTACGGTAAAACGTATTATGTTAATCATGCAAGCATATATGTTTGGTCTACCGTCTACCAACGTATATAATTCATGAATTATGTGTAATGTTTGGAAGCATAATTCATAATTACTGTTGTGTCTTTTTTCTTTTAAAATTAAAAACAATCATAGGATGTTTGATTCTTTTGAAAATGTTAACTTATGCACCAAGTGCACGGAACTATATTTTCATTAGCAACTCTTCATTAATCCTTTACTTCACTGAAAGTAACGAGTCAAAATGTACTTTTCTCATTAAGATTCATTGAATCCTAGTACCTTCTCATAGAGACATGGTTTAAGGCTTTGAATTGTAAATATAAAATATATACTACAAGAAAAAAGGTTTTTTGCGGCTAAAAATCTGGTGGCTACTTGTGTTTTTGGGTCGCAGAAAGTTTTTTGGCGATTAAATTTTTGGTCGCTAGGTGGTCATTACTGCTTGGTTGCTAAAAGCTTCCTTGCGAAACAATATTGCCCTTTTGCAACCAAGATTTTAGTCGCTAAAAGTTATTACTCTAGTAACAAAAAGTATATATGGAATTTATGACAACTAAACAATTCTTTTGCGACTAAATTGAAAGTTTTACTACCAAACAGTTGGTCGCAACAATTTTTGTGCAAGAGGCCTAACAAGTAAATTGTGCAACTTTAGTAAAATCTCTTATAATTGAATTGGATTAACCCACTTGCGTTTGGGTAGTCTTACATCCATTAAGCTTTCTTTGGGTGCATCCCTACTGACTTTTAATAGTGGTGTTGTAAGTACGTGAAAGGATAATTGATATCAAATTTTCTTATTACATCTCAATTAGGTTAAAAGTTTACTAGAAATTCTAAAGTTTATAATTTGCCAAGAAGTTTACGGATTCAAAAAAGTTTCCAGCAGATTATAAACTTAAGCAACTTTTAGAAATATTCACTTTCATTATGAATAGGTGACAAAGAAATACACTTGATAGGAGGAGTTAGGAAAGAGAAATCTAATCCCAGTCTATAGCTTTACTTCACTTTGAATGGGGGAATAAATCTTAATATCACTTTTCTACACTTGCTAATTTTTAGTTTTTTGTTTTTTTTGTTTTTGGGAATACTTAATATTTTTTAGTTAATAATTATATATTCCTAAGGATATTTCTTTGCTTGCGTTATTATAATTCCTATTTTGGAAGTAAATGCTCGAAAAAGAGCTCAATATTGTCTGAGCTTGATTCTACTTCCTCCGCATACTGTAAAAAGAGTTCGAGAACAATATTCACCATTTAGCCAATATCTTTACCCTTGGTTCATTACAATTTAATAAATATACACTAAAAGTAAAACTTGAGTGCAACTGTTTAAGAATATTCGAAAACACAAAAGACTACAAACTAAAGGTTGAAAATTTAATATGAGGTTGACATTCGCTACCTACTTGTAAAGTCCTTAATTTATCAAGTTAAAGGTATGCTTTCTACTATTACTATTTATAAAATGAAAAATAATTAAAGTAATCTTCTTTTTTAACCTTAATGTGATTTAAGATCGTATTCTTAAGAATATTAAGAGAACCACCTATGTTCGTTAAATAGCTGAAAAACACCCATTCTCACAAAATTTCACTCATTTTTTTGAATTCCAATCTTGCCCCCAACGATTTAAGCCCAAACGATGAGAAAATTGTCCAATTCTTGAAGATCCAAAGGGAGAGATGTGAATGGGAGTGTGGAGGTTTTCGTTTTTCTTTCTAGCTGTTGAGGCATATAGGACATCATTTAGGGATTTTTTACGATGGTTTGGTCTTTGACGTTCTCTCTCTGTTTTTTTTTTTTTTTTTTTTTTTTTTTTTTTTTTTTTTTTTAAGATGCAGTATATTTTATGCATATTTCAAGATCCTTCTACAGTAGCCTCGTATTTATAGTGTATAATTCTGACTACTGCATTTAATCAAAATATATACAAATTAAAAAACACACAAAATAAATAATTTTTGATGTAGATAAAAAAAAACCCGATATTTCATTTTTTGTGTCCTATCGTAGAAATCTCCCATAGATTAAGGTTTTGCTTTTCTTTTAATAAGCATTTCTTTCATAAAAAAAAAAAAAAAAAAATTGGCCTTTACAAAGGTTGGCTTTGACCCAACTTCTTGATGCGTTAGCGAAAGGCTGTATTCGTGTTGGTCAACCCATTTGTGGTGATCGCACATATGCTTAATTGTCCACATGTCAACGTCAATAAGATGCACCTCCTAATAAGTCAGATTATGGTTAAAACATGCATAAATGTCTCGTTTATTTCACTAATTCGAGTTTAAAATTCAAATTTTATTATAGTAAAAAGCTCTTAGAAACAGTCACATCTAGTTTTTTTATTATAATAAAAAATTCTCACATAAAATTATATTTTAACTCGAATCAACGAACTAAACGGACTTGAATGGAGTAGATAATTTAGTTGTATAGTCTTCTGATGTTAAACAAAAACCCATAACAATCTAACCATCACTAAGGAAGGTTAATTAATTATGAAGGGATTAAAGAGAATTATTTCTCAATTCTCACCATGTAGCCTAAAAAAAAAAAAGTTACGACTTTATAGAAGGTAATACATAGTAGCAGTTTAGTGAGAAGTACAATTTGAAATATCAACATAAAAGTTTGGTCAATATCATAAAAATATACTTTAAGGAAATTTGACAAAGAGCTTTTCAGCGGTACATATACATGATGACATGATGATGAACAACTCTCATTAATTGCAGCAGAATAGGAGGTTGTCGTTACACTTAAACCAGGCAAAAAAGTGGAAAAGATAAAAGGGAGAATAAGATATGAAAGGGGAAATAACAACCTATTCGTTTTCCATCTATGGCAAAGTAGAGTCAACTATTTCCAAACCTAGCTATTTTGATCTTTGACAAAAAAAAAAAAAAGAAAAAAAAAAAGAAAAGAAAGACTCCTAATATTTTTGCCAAATTTGAGGGTTTTTTTTTTTTACCACAACATGAGCATTATTGAGATGGGGTTTTCTCGAACAGTCCTAGCCTATTATCGGCCAGCCTTGATTTGTAGGCAGATTTTTTGTATTCCCACCATGTGAATTCCTTGTATAAGCTTTCTTCTCCTTTGGCCACCAAACAAGGCAAAGGTGCTATTTTCTCACTCAAAGGTGGCCCTCCAAAGTAGATCATGGAAATTCTTGATTTCCTAGGATCAGCCAGTACTCTGTGCTTCAAACTCTTAAACCTCCCATTCGTCATAACCTGAATATCAAGAACAATAAATTATTTACAATAATAGTCATCATATATAACAAGAACAATAACTATTATTTATGTTAAGTATTGTGAAAAAATAACTGCAAATCACAACATACCATAATTGATAAGGTATAGCTAGCGGTAAATTTACGCTTAGGTTTTTAATGTTGAGGTCAAGATTTCGAATGCTTACTCATTTTATTATTATTTTTTTTTTTAAAGAAAAAGACAAGTAATAACTAACAACCGAATGATTTTTTTTTATTATAAAAAAGCCCTGTCACGTGACAGTGCATGTTTTTAATATAAAATTGTAAAAGAGCAAATGATGGAAAAAATTGTCATAAGATGAGAAAATAGAGAAAAAAAAATAGAAAAAAGAAAACAGAGAGAGAAAGTACAAACTTGAAAGAAGAATAAAACAGAGCAATGCCCGTTTAAGAAATTCCAAAGGAAAACACACCACAGAGAGAGAACTGTACCGACTGCCCAATACGACGTATGATTTGACCTCCAACACAGAACTGAAGTAAAAAAAAAAAAATTCTCTTTTTTTTTTCCTAATCTTCCTATTGTCATCAAATCAAAATAAAAACAGAAGGAAGAAGAAAAAAGAAAAGAAAAGACCTGAAATGGAAATCTGGGACAAGTCTGTTTATTTGGATAAAACCGAACCAGCTGATTATAATTATTACAATTATTATTATTACCTGCAATGAATCGCCAACGTTGATGAAAAAGGAGGAGTGATCAGAAGGGACGGAAACCCAAGTCCCATCTCTGAGACAGATTTGGAGTCCTGACGTGTTGTTGGATCTCAAGACAGAAATTATCTGTGGGTCTGTGTGTTCCCCAAACCCAATCAAATTCCTTCCACTCAATGCTTGAAGCTCCGGGCATGGCGGATAATGATTCATCCTAAAACATGAGTCACTTTTCTCATCTCTCAAAAGCTTGCTCATCACTTTCCTATCTTCAATCCCCAGCCCTTCCGCCATTAATTCCACTATCTCGAACGCCATCTTCTTCACAGCCGCAACATAATTCTCAACCGCAGACCTAAAACGGAAAAAAAAACAAAAAAAACAAAAACAGAGCATTTTAAGAAACAGGGGAGAAGTTACATACAAAAGCAGAGTACTCTGTTGTTTGTTTTCATTGTTTTTTTACCAGAAAAATTGTGGGTTTTCCCGGAAAATGAAGCGAGATTTTTCGGAGAAGACGTCGGGATTGGTGTTGAGGAGGAGGTATTCGATCCAACCAACATCGCCGTTGGGGCCAATTCGCTTGCTGCCGTAGCCGAAAGGGTCGGGAGGGCCGGCTCGGTCTTTTTCGGATTGGGGGAGATTGAAGAAATTGAGAGCTTCGGATTCGAGGCGGGTTATGAACTCCATTGGGACGCCATGGTTGACGACCTTGAAGAATCCGAAGTCTTCGCAGGCTTTGACAATGGAGGAGCTGGCCTCCGGGTGCGACAGGTCCACCATGGGGATTCCATTGAAGAGGCTAGAGGTGGGCCTGCATGATTTTATTGGAGAGAAATGGTCTAATGCTGGCTGAGACACAACCACCATGGTTTTCTTTTTTTTCTTATTTTTTTTAATAGTTTTGTGCTCTTTGTTGGGTTTTAAGAAGAGAGAAATAAGAAGAAGAAGAACTGAAGAAGGAGAAGAAGAAGAAGAAGAAGAAGAAGAAGAGAGTTTGGTTTTTTTTTTTTTTTTTTGGTGGGATTGGTATTTTGAGTTTGAGGGTGATATGGTGGGGGTTTTAAATGGGCAAAAAAGTGGGCTTTGAGGAGAGAAAATTTTAAAGAAATTAGTGTTTAGTTGTACTAAGTACAGTAAACACTGCTAAATTGCATGAGGGGCATAGGCGTTGCAAACTATAAACAAGAGCCATCTGGCATTTGGGTGTCTGCTTGGCATTTATCCTATCGAGGGAGGCAAATTTGCTTTGTTATTTCTTCCTATTTCTGTTAGGAAAAATGTTAAAATATTATTGGTGGTCATTGAATCATGTGTAATTACCAACGCCATTTTAGAATTCGTGGTCGCCTATGAAAAAAAAAAAAAAAAAATCTCGTGAGACACAATTTTAAACCGTAGTAATTAAGAAGTTGTTTGGTTGAGAGATTTGTACCTCGATTCGAATCATGATTTATGGTTCGCTACAATGTTTTCTCTCATAAAAAATACACGTAAATCAAAAATAATTTTAATCTCATGATTCTAATCCATGAACCAAACGTCTCCTAAATTAAAGAAAAGAGACTTGGGGGTTTCAGGATTTAGGTTCGATCGATTAAGATTTAACTCAAAAATTATTAAAAAGAAAAAGTATATGATTTGCTTTGGTTTTGTAGAGATTTAATATTTACATCATTCTAAATAATTTAGTGTCATTGTGGTATTTTATTTTTTTATTAATTAAATTATACTTGTTTATTTTTTAATATATTGGCATAAATAATACTTTTTATTATGTTGAGGGGTACTTTTGATTTTTTTCAAAAATTACATTAATAGGTGCAATAGCCCCATATATTGAACCTAACTATTTTACAATTTATTAATAAAGATGTGATAATTTAATATTGTATTCTATTTGCAATATTCTAAGCGTATTTTGTTATAAGATATCTAAAATGTTATGTAATTTTTTTAAAAGTAGGATTATGTAAAATTCCGCAAATTTTTGTAAGCAGTTTACTAATATGAGAGTTTACATATATTATTGTTCTTTTTAAAAAGCAGTAATCAAACTCTATTTATATGAATTCAATAATCTCAAAAATAAAAAGAACATTTTTTAAAATTCAAAAGAACAAATGACATCTTAACTAAGTTGGAAATATAATCCTTTACCAAGAGATTAAGAAAAAAAAAAAAAGATAGAAAGACCAAATTAAGCCATTCTGTTTTGAGATATACCCTTTTCTCGCTTATCTCTCGTGTTATTACGAAGATATAAGACTAAAAAATCTTTTCTTTTTTTTTTTCAAATTTTCATAATATGAAAAATTTAAGGATATTACGGATGCATTCTTAGTCGTGGATTTCCCGATTTGCTACTTAGCACGTCACATTACCTTTGTTTTCCTCCAAAACACGTCACATTACTTATTATTCAGCGACGTGTTTTGTACCTTGTAATCGCAACATAATGAGGTAAGAGACCATATATATTCAAGTAATATTATCCCTATTATAATATGAGAAAGAAAAAAAAAATAAATTTAGAGGTTTGATAATTTTATGGCGTGTAATAATATGCAATGAATCTTTGCATACGTTTTACTTTCTAAGGTTATATAATTTTGTCAACGGTTTCTGTGTGAAATTCCATTTGCAAGAGATATTATTCTCCTTCTTAAGGAATTTTCAACTACTTTCACACCCTTTTTAATATAAAGAACATGAAAAATTCTCCAAACTCAAAAAGAATTTGATTCTTGGAGTTTAATAATAGATTTACCAAATGAAAATCCAACACTGCATCTTTATATGATTCACTGATCAATCTATAGGTCCTTCATGTGTGTTTAAAATATCTTATCGCAGGAAAGAGGGTGTTCCTCTGCTAAGAATAACAATTGTAAGATGACATTTTGTGAATTTCATTTGGTAACATGACATTAATTTTTCTGATTTTCTTCTGACATTATGAATTATAAGAGTTGTTAAATACCACTTATCCTTAATCAAAAATTGAGTACATTATTACCATTGTCTGCAAATTTGTAGGTCTCGGTCTATGAGTGCATGTGCATGTGATTTCTTATTGTTAAAATTTAGGGCTAATACACAATTTTTCCTTTGGATATGAATGCATTTTTAGCTGTTGGATGAGGCTTAAAACAATCTCATCCGTTGATTTTTTTTAAGCTTTTATCAAACAGTAGCTGACAACTTGACTCAAATAGTATTTTAATCATCTAATGAGTGAAAAGTAAGATATATGCATTGCAATATGCACTATAGTTCCACGAAAATCTGATAATTGTCTCTTTCAGTTGGAATAAGAACTATTAGTTTTACCTTATAGGTAGACTTTATTTTAAGGAAATTTCTACGGAAAGATTAATTGAAAAAATAAATAAAAAATTATATGTTCTACATTTTTTTTTATTGTAATATTAATCGGATCTAATAATAAAAAACACACTACTCATACTAGTTCTCATCCTATCATAAAAAGATCCTTATTTTGAATCTCTTTACACTTCAGTACTGAACTGCAAAAAATCCTTCAAATAGAAAACATGGAGGATAAAGCAAAAACTAAAGAGTTGTCGGACCACATCATATTACGTTTTTTTTTTTTTTTTTTTTTTTTTTTTTTTTTTTTTCCCAAAAGAGTTTTTTTTGTTTAATCTGATCCACCTATCTCATATTGTTGCAAGAAAATCCAGTCACTTTCTCGAGAATTAAAAGCACCCGATTTCTTTTCCATTAGCAGGGTGATAGAAGTAGCATTTATTGCAGAAAATCCTACTCCTTTTTCTCTGACGAAATTTAAAATGGTCAATTCAAGAAAATTTTCTAAGAATGTGAAGTTCAAAACCTTTTTTTTTTTTTTTTAAAAAAAATGGCAAGTTACGTTTTGGGCCCTCTCCTATTCAATTGGGGCAGGGATTTTATTATTGTTAGCCTCTGCTGTCATACATTACATACCTTCTTATTCCAATATTGTATTAATGGCTTTAGTATTTGTTCTCTTCTTTTGCGTCCAAAATCACTACTCATTGTGATCTCTTGCTTCAATTCATGCAAAATAGATAGAATCTAACCCGTTTTGTTGATTTTCTCTTGGACAGCTGATATTTCTCATGCATGATGTTGATGAGGGACACTCCCTAACCAATCCCATCCCATCCTGTAAGTTTTGACCCCACAGAAGTTGGCAATTTAGGCCCCACTTTATATAAATTTTTTTGTCTGTTAAATCGGAATTTTCGTAGACGAATTATTACACTTGATTTTTTTCCTCATCATATTCGTGGGTTACATTATATTGAAGGACTACGTGCATAATAATATCGGGATCATTCTACGGTTGGAATTATTATTGGAAGTGTACATTTTTTAATCTTAAATCTGATCAGAACCATGTAAAAGAACATGCATAAAGACAGTTTTTGTAACAAATTTATTAGTTAAAAAACACAAATCTTTTCAGGTTCTACCATAAAAATCTCTTCATAATAGAAGCTTAGAAATAATTCACATTTTTGTAATACGAGCTTTTATTTAGATTTCATAAAAGTATAATTCAAATATTTGATCCTAGGTCTTAATTTAATTCTATCAGTAAACAAATTAATTGGACAAGTTGGTACACTATAAATTTCTAGTAAAACTCTTTTTAAAGCTGTGTTTGAAGTTTTTTTATATAGAAAATAATTTCTTGATAAAATTATAAAACGTATTTTTAAAAATTATTTTTATTTAAGATTTAAAATATTTTTATTTTTATTTTTATATAAAAATTAAAATTATTTTAAAATGAGTTTTAAACACAACATAAAAATTTAAGTTTTCTTTTGTTTTTGTTTGTTTTAGAATAGCTATTTTTGTAGTTGGGGTTGGTATGTAGTGGGAATATTGAAGAAAAATATTCCTCGAAAAAATATATATTGAAAAAAAATGCGGCTAACTTCATTTTTTGAAACTGGAAAACATCATATCAAGTATTGTCATGAGATAAGTTGGGAGTACAGTGATAGACAGAGCATTAGCCCCACTAATGCGTGATGTAAACCCAGGTGTGTCTAATTATGATGTACTTACTAGCTAGTCTACTTTTTCGTACTACTTAATTAATACTTGTATATTAATCTCCATCGGTTAAAACATGCATCTTTTCGACCACAAAAGAAAAAATCATCCATATCATCTGGATATTCAATGTTCGTTTAATTTATTAATTTAAGTTAATATATAATTTTATATAAAATTTTTTATTATAACAAAAAAATAAATATTATTTTTTTAAGAATTTTTTATTATAATAAAATTTAAATTTTAAATTCAAATCAGTAAAATGAACGAGAACTTAGACTGATGATAAACAAACTTAAAACTCTAGTCAAAGTTATTGTAGTTATGAGGTGCAGTAGTACTTATCCACAACTGAACTTATTTTTTTAATTTATTTTCTTAAGAGTTCTATTTCATGTTACCAGTTGTCCATCTTCATAGGGTTTCTTGGTACAATTCAGCCTCTCCTTCGGCCTTTTTTTTTTTTATTTCAAGATTTGAATCTAAGAACGTCTTTTTACAGGTTTGGTAAAGATGGTTGGATTTATAAAAAGCGTTCTTGTATCGGCTCACGTTTCTGAGTTGGCGGCTTGCAAGCTCGAGCTGTCATTGGACCAACAGTGAATTTTCATTTTCGGTAGAAGTTGAAATAGTGAATTGGATTATAATAATAATTTTCAAAAGTTACCGTTTCCACTAAAATATTCATAGAAACTTGAAAATTCAGAAAAATTACGTCGGTTTATCGCAAAAGTTATATATTTCTGTGAAAAACGTAGCGTAATATGAGACACGTTTATGGAAATGTTGATAAAATATCCATAAAATTGTATCAAGTTTTTGGTGTCCTCTATGGGCTCGTTTAGTTCGTTGATTCGAATTTTTAATTCGAGTTGAGATGTAATTTTATGTAAGAACTTTTTACTGTAGTAAAAAAATTAGATGTGACTGTTTTTGAGAGCTTTTTACTGTAACAAAATTCAAATTCTAAACTCGAATCGATGAAATGAACGGAACCTATATTTATTATTTCTTTTCAATTTATTTTTTATATGATTAAATCCATAAATATTTATTTTTACTGCAACTGTATATGCTTTCACGTGATATAAGGGAGAAGAAAAGTTTAGTTTATAATTGTGAGTTAAGGATATTTTTCATATATTTCGTAAAAAATTTTATGATATCTGTAATTTTATAAAATAAGTGTTGTTTACCAATTACCTTAATTATTTTAACTCTAATTTTATTCGAAAAGAGATTATATTGAACTAAAAAACTAAATAAATAACAATAAAACCAAGCAACTGTGAAAACTCAATGAATGAATTAAGGCCTTTCTTTGATTCGGAGTTTTCAATTACAATTTATTATAGTAAAAAATTCTCATAAAAAATTACATTTAATTTTTTTTAATATAGTAAAAATTTCTCATAAAAAATCATATTTCAATCAAATTTTAGAATTTTTGATTTCAACAATTTTAATCGTGTTCAAATTTCTTAATTCAATTAATTAATGTTTATTTCTATGCTGAAAGTAAACTTCTCTAAGTTATCATTAACCTTTCTCAAGAAAAATCTAAACATTCATAAATTTAAAATCATGATTCATAATTTTAATTTTTAAAATTTAAATTTTTTATAAAAAAAATATTGTAAAAAATAAAAAACCATAATTTAAACTCTGAACTTTGAAACAAACGTCCTATGATATTTTTTATCGATGCTGATATGACTACTAACCGCTTATGCAACAGCCTCAAATGTTTCTGTTAATAATGATCTTTTCAACGTTGAATAAATGTATAAAACGTAAAATCAAGTTTTTGCATTCCTTCTTTTAATCATTGTTAATCTTTTTCCAAAAGGAAAGAAATAAATGCTGATAATATCCATAGCAAATAAACAAATTGTTTTAATTATAAAAATAAATAAATACGACTATTATATATCAAGTAATCTGACACGACACAACCTTTGGTGAAAGCGGCGGTAGATACGGCCAGCAGCACGCTTTCAGCCAAATGATCTGTACAACTAGACTACTAGAGTTTTGCACTTAAGGTTCAGTGGATAAAAACAAAGTTATAATTATGTAGTAGACTTTTTGAGCTCTCAAAGAAAAACTGCTAATTTAATGTGGATATGTAGGTAATAAGTAACTCTCAATGGATATGAAAAAGTTCAAGTCGTTTTCTTTAGATGCATTAATCCACTTTGCCATTTTACTCCTTATCCTTTGCAAAACCATAAACATCAAAGAATTTCTTCTTGTCAAGTACAACAGATATTCCCTTTGAATGAACCACAAACTAGCTAGTGCTGTGTGCAATATATTGCAGTATATGTATATATATATATATATATATATCTGTGTGTGTATGTATGGATAGAGTTATTGATGACACGAAAATAACCAACTTAATTTGGGCGTCACTTTCTTGTGATATGATCAAAATGCGGTGTAATAACTATACTTGCATATGTTTTTATATAGTGCTGAATGGACCAGTTGATTGCTTGTCTAGGGAAGGAAAAATTTGTGGCTTGTGGGATTACATCTTTGAATGTAGAGTTTCGGTCAAACTTCAGACTTAATGTTGATGTCACAATTGCTTGAAGCTAAAGCGCACCAAATAAAGTATATGTGATTTTTATATGCCAAATGCCTAATATCGCAATTTCTTGTGATACGATATATCAAACTCAGTCTGTTCTTTTAACATGCATGCATAATAAAACTTGTGAAATATTTATATCTTCAATATCGTCAATCTCCGACGTGTCACTTAGTGCATGTATCTTCTCCAATTTTAAGGTGAACTTTTTTGTTTTGAAACGTAATTGTAGGATTAATATATTATTTACCCCACTACCATAAGCATTGGCATAATTTTCAGGATTCATGATTGATTACTCTTTGAATTGTTGAGTTTCCGCGTGTATGTACCATAACTAGTGGATCGTATTTATGTGCTTTAATGTCTAGCACGCTGCCTATTTTTCATCCATTAACAAAACACAACCCTAAATACCTGTATCTAAATCTAATGATGAAAATTTAGACTAGTACTTCTATACATTCGCCATATTCATCTTTCCAAAATATCAATTTACTTGCAGTTAACTACTATGCACTATACATCATTGGTTTCTATGCTTCATTCTCTTTATAATTTGATTTGAAAAGGTTACGTGCGCATTGCATGCATATAATTGGTTACTTTAAGGCCACATATTAAAACACTGCTTTTTTTTTTTTTTTTTTTTAACTCTAATCCAATAAGACTATTATAACCCATGAGTTCCATCAAATCTAACAACGAGATTAGAGGGTTTGGGTCCGGAAAAATGCGGATTCAAATCTAACAAAGGTCCCGTTCACTTCACCGATTCGAGTTTTGTTATAGTAAAAAGTTCTCAGAAACAGTCACATTTAACTTTTTTATTACAGTAAAAAAACTCTAACATAAAATCACATTTTAACTCGAATTACAAACTTGAATCAGCAAATTAAACGGGCCCTTTATGTATACATATCTTCCCATACTTTATTATACATATATATATATATATATCCAACTAAGATAAATTTTGTGATTTTAGATAAGTTTGGTGAGATCTTCCCGTAAGGAGAGAACGGGTCCTAGCCTGATCTCCCTACTAGTTTTTTAGAAGTCATGGCTCATAAATTATGTGGTTTGGCTCTTTAGCTCCTAGATAGTATGGTGTGGCCGGATGTGGGGTTTGCTTTGACCTTAATTGTTAATTTTTGCTAGTTGCAATCTTTCTTTTGATGTGGCTGCTGACTATGTGTGGCTTATAGCTTCCTTTGTTGTTTCTTGTTCGAGTTTTTGGTCCTTCTTAGTCACGCAAAGAAAATGGAATTCGTATGGTAGGAAGATTTATTTTATCCTATAGTAGAAACTACTATTTTAACTATTGAGTTAGTTTTTTAATAGTCTAATATGTAAGTAATAACATTAAAAATTTACAGATCGTGACAAATAAATTCTATTAACAAATTAAACACTTAAAAAGCTAATTCAATAACTAATTCATCTTTCATCAATAAGGTAAAATAACAACTTCCACCGTAAAATTTCCAAAAGAAGAAACCTACCATTATATTTGCTTGATTAAATCAAATCTCGAGGTGCTTACGTCACTTTTTCGAATCTGTGTCGTACTAATTTTGAAGGAAAAAAAATAATAGTAGGAAAAAATTATATTTTTGTGTGTCAGGAAGGTGGTGGAGATGTAAGGGAGTACATACTGCATTCTGTGTGGTTTCATGGCGAAGTCAATGTAAGGGTAAGACTTCATTCATTTTATTTATTAATTTAAAATTTTAATTTTAATTTTATTATAATTAAAATTTTATATAAAAATTCACATTTAATTTTTTTATAATAAAAAATTCTCACATAAAAAAAATATATCTTAATTTAAATTAAAAATTTAAATTTGTGAATTAAATTACACCTGACTGTAAGACTACTAAGACTTCCCTGACTCTGAAATAGACCTCTATTAGAGGGTCAGTGACTTTTTTATCTGCATACAAAAAGTGGTTCGTGCGGAACATCATGGGGCTTATAAAGTACTTTACGTGAACTCTTTTATATAAAGAAACGAAAAGGAAAAAAAATTAAAAATTAAAAAGGAAGAAGTAGAAAATATTTATGACATAGTACTACTATATATTTTTGGTTCAACCTCAGCTGTCACTCTTACAAAACGAAAAAGTTTGGTACACCTCAATTTGTTGAATTATTGATTGTCCACCCATGTCTAGCTAGGACCCGGGGATTTGTTTCTAGAGACTAACAAGAACAAGGACCTGCCAAAAGATTTAAAACTAAAATAAATAAATAAAATACATATTACGTTTCTTCAACTTCAACAGGTCTATTACTACTTTATCGCTTTTGCCGATGGAGATGGAGACTGCTAGACATTAAAATAAACTACAAATATTTCTCTATTGATAACTGTTAAATTTATATTAAAAATTATTTTTTTACATATTTATTTTTAAGGATGGAGTGATGCAGAAAACTACGTTACTCTTGCCTTTCTTAAATTATAAATTTCCTATAAAACATATTCCTCGATGATAACATTTCAAAAACGCTAGGGAGAGGGTTTGAAATGGTGTTTGGCTTCGCATGACTTAAATGTGGTGTTTGGACATGATTGAAGATTTATATATATATATTGCCTTTTAAAATTTGAAGGATCAATTTTGTGATACCAAAAATAAAAGGTTAATTTTTAAAATAATGAGAATTTTCAAGGATACTTTTGTAACTACTCTTCATCGATCATTAAAAGTGCAAGTATATATTCGAAATACTGGTAGGGGGTTGTTATTAATTAGTAAAATAAGTTTTAAATTGCGTTAAATTTTGTCAAAATCACATAAAAAAGTATACATAATAGAAAATTTTTAACACAAATTAGATTTGAAATAGAGACCTACTGGTATTTTTTGTAAGGCATACACTAAGAAAATCTCCAATACTTTTAACGGAAAGCAATTAATAGATCGTGTAGTAGTACGAGTGAGCTTGCTCTAGCTTCTCTAGCGATCCATATAGTATTAGAAAAACGAGCTTTTCATGCTAAAGTGAGAAGCTTTCAATGCTAAAACCACATTCATTAACACCATAATCTCACGGATATATTTAGTTATATAAAATAATGCTCTTTGCATATGTGTGTACCGTACACCTCTCATGAGCTTTACATACCTCAATTATCCATCGTCCATTCGAATTATATTTTATATATCCACTAGATCTAAGACAAACTCTAGAGCCTCATATATATTTGCAAAACTTTTGTAATGTAATTCATACATATATGGGCTGTATTTATATATTTATTATTTATTTCCATGCCCCTGAACTTCATGTGGGCATGGCCGCATGCTTGCTTATAATGAGATTGAGAAGCCGTTTTCACTACAGCTGCAGTGCTAGAGCCAGCTCCATCTGCACTTAAACAAGATTCCCCCTTTTTCGTCAGGCCGCTATCCCAACTTTTCTTCTGTTTTTCTTTTTCTTCTTTTAATTATTATTTTACAAAATCTTAGGGGCACGTGTTGAAATTAAAAGGGGCTTGTAGATATTGTCCCGTGGAACTAGCTGCTAACACGTGGACAGCCAGGGTGCGCCACAATTATAAGATTGTGACAAGGGGACGTGGCCAGTCCTAATTCGTAGACCTGCTTTTGTCAGTCAAATAATTCTAACCCCTTAAGTCTGCAATAATTATATATGGCGTCCAGGTTGTTCAATTTCAGAATCAGAGCCTCTCAGTATAAGTACATGTCCTGTGTGTACGTATTCGTATGTACACAAATATATAATACTCTCATCTCAATCTGTTACTGTCTCAGACTTACTGTCTGTTTGAGAGCTTTAAATTAATAATTAGGAGATATATTTAAATTATAATTCTTAATTTTAATATTTAAAATTTAATTATTTTATAAGAGAAAATTACTGTAAAAAAATTAAATTATTTAAATTGAACGAGTTTTATATGCTTTATCCCGTGGTGCCTATCTCACTCTTGGGTCCCGCTTTTTGAATCAATATTGATCAACAGTTGCACCAAGCCAACTCTCCAATGTTATACCATCCTCTCTCTAAAAAAGTGTCACTACTGACGGTGAAATGTCGCTGCTCATTCTGTGATCAAGATAATTGACAACGATATATATCATGATGTATATCAACGGCCAAACTTGTTTTGATAATAATTGATACATACGTTAGAATGTGGATATATTCTTGTAAATGATAACGTTAGAATTTTGATCTCAATTTGATTGTAGCTGGCATTGACGTGAATCGAAGCTGAAGTTCTCTGCATCTGGTATTTGGAATCAACAATATGAGAGCAACTATAGTATGTAAAAGTATTTGATGTCAATTATTAAAGTAGAAAAACCTTATTGTGCTCATGACCTTTTGTACGTACTTGCTTTTGAACAATACCATATCTAGGATTTTTTTTTTTTTTTTTTTTTTTTTTGGGGAATAATATATATATATATATACCACGCCCTTCATTGATCATTTTAGTAAAATAAAACAAAAGCGAGAAAATTAAAGAAAATCATATAAACTTCCAAAGGAAAAACCCAATAAAGAAAAATGACTAGAACCTACAACCCCGAATTAAGGATCTACTCAATGAAAAGATTGGTGCAAAGATCGCGAGGGAAAAAAACAAAAAAACAAAAAAACCTGAAGGAAAAAAAGCCAATTAGCCAAATTAAAAGGCACGCAATTAAAGTGAAGGAGAACAGAGAACTATCAGTCCTATCTCTATTAAGGATTTGAAGCATAAAATCTAGAACTAAAGTCACCAATGAAAAAAATCACGTACGTGTACGTGTGACTATTATAGTATCCAATTTATTTGGAAGATGATTATCTTCCCGGCAATTATAAGAAAATTGAACAATGAACTCCTGCGAATAGGATATAAGTCGCGAATCCATCTATTCCTAAAGTTACACGGACTGAAAGAAACTTATTCGAATAAAATGCTTCCCACTTACGTGCAATTTAAAATGCTTCCCACTTCGAACCCGAAGAGAACAAGGCCATTTTGGATTAGTAGTCGTTATCTTTCACAATATATCAAAGTTTGACAATTCATGCCACGATTCCGAAACAACCTTTTTTTTTTTTTTTTTTTTTTTCATATTACTAAGTAATATATGAATAGTTCTAAAGACATCAATTCTAATCTTAAAATTTTTCTACTTACATGACAGTGAGTTGTCATATTATGATTGGTAAATGCAATCTCATATCATGAATTGATGTAAACAAAAATTTTAAACACATACAATTTTTTTATTTTATTTTAAAGACAACGTGCACTTCATGTTATTTAGTATAACAAAGTTCGAATTAGAGTTAGTATCTCTAGTGTACTTCATTTATCACAATTAAATAATATGTAAACATATGACGACTAAAAATTATATATTGCTAGTACTTGTAGATTTTTTCTTTCATGCTTTGTGTATCTTGGCAGAAATTGTTGTCCCCATACTGGCTTGTCAGTTCACGGGAAACAAATTCTAGTATAGACAGGAAAATGTACTGGTAGGACACCCACTTACATAGCTTAGAAAAATACATCGAATATGTACGTGCGTGTGTGTAAAATATTAATTTCGAACCAAGAAAGAGGTGATGAAGCAAAGTTATGGCGAACAACAGCCTTACAGTACTGACCATTCTTTTCTCTAGAAAAATCCCATGACTAACCAAAAGTGATTTATTATATATATGCATATATATATATATATAAATATATACACACACACACACACACAAATATATACATATATATATATATATATCTTGCACCAATCTTATGCTGCATTTCTTTGAGAATGGTGGTGGGGGCAGGCATGCAGGGCCTGTTCATATAATGCATAAAGAAAAGCTGCTGCTTATAACGCATGCAACAGTGTGGAAGGATAAGATCATTCAAGGAAGTAATACAAGTACAGCAGCGGTGTGGCCAATCTTTGAAGTCACTATTAATAATATTGCAAAATACTATATACTGCCTCATGCCAATGCCAATGTATAATATCATGCACAGTTATTACTACTAATCAGATATATCTTCTCTAAGTTATTAGAGAATTCTCCACACACACGAACAGACTCACACACACAGCATATAAAGAACGAGTTTTTAATGGTTATTTTTTTATCTGTAATTACCATCAAATATAGAAATTTGATGACATAATTACGTGATAAGAACCTAATTTTATAATTTTCATAATTTTTATTGTTAACTGTTCAATTATTACAACCATCGAATCAATATCTTACGATTAAAATAATAATATCTATTGATGGGTAAATATTGAAGTAACCACTATAACCATACCCATAAATAAATTATGCTTATCTTATGAACGTGTCTTTTACATGAATTTTTTTTTTTTTTTAATTAAATTCTTTGTGCAGATTGCCTGTGCATGGCTCCCTCTACGGGGCGCTATGAGTGGGTGGATGAGCACTAAGGTCGAGTGCATGTGTATTAGGAAGCGATGTCTTGAAATATTGACATAAAAAAAGCTTGTGAAAAAAAAATCATGAATATTTGATAAATCTATGGAAGATTGAATTAATGGGGTTATGTTTTGATATTGTACTAGCTAGCCGAATACTATTTTAATAACCTGCAAGAAGTACTTTGCCCTTGACCAACTTGCAATTATCTAATTATCTCTTCATTGCGTTTTGAGTCGCAGAAATGAAATATATTTAGACGCAATAAAAATGCATTTTTAGTGATAAATTAATCTATATACTTTTCTATGAGTCTATAATTTGCACTCCCCCACTTTGTAGTAATCGGATAAATGGTTTGGAAAACTACGAAAACAATAATACAATCCGATAAGAAATTGAAATTTATAGATGATTTCAAGAATCTAATTCGCTATAACTTATGGCCTAAACAATATTTCTTATTGAAAAGAATGTGGAAAACTCTCTATTAAAAGTACTGAGAATTTAATATAGTAAACAAGGCCATATCAATTAATGAGAATTTAATTTTAATGATCTGAATTATGCCGATGAGTTCTAACTAAAGCCCTTACGACCTTTATGAAAGAGTCAAGGATGTTTGCGATATTTACTAGCTATGATATTAACAAGAAAATAATTAATGGTCCATACATTTTCTTGTTTATCTTCGCCGACACCCGACCGGTTAAATCACATTGATTGATATGTTTTTATGTGTTTTCATCGTTTCTGCTGCAGTTAAATTAGGTTATGTTCTCTATATATAGCGTATAGACTTATTTATATTTACAGTCAAAGAAAACAAAAAACAAAACAAAAAAAAAACAACACAAAAACCTGTCGACTTAAGATTATCTATGGTAGCTAATCTGTTATGGGTAAGCTTCTAGTACTCTAAAAGAGATCATGAATGTAATTGAAGTAACTTTTCCTTGTATTTACTAAATAAATGCATATCATATATCAACTTACTAATTAGTTAAATGAGTTGGTCATTTTCTTATAGGATTTTAAAATATATATAAATTAAAATATAATCCTTTCAAGATGTAATAAGAGTGTCTGTTTAAAGAATGTGTCAAGGAGAGATTTTCGGAGTTCCAAAATATACAAATTCTTCATAGTGCCTCTATTGACCCATTTTTCTATTTTTCACACACTTTTCCTTAAACCACCCCAATCTACTTGTTACACCCATCTTAAAATTAAAAAAAAAAAATACACTAAATTGTATTGTTATTCCTTTTTTTTTTTTTTTTCAACCACACACCTATCAAATTCATCCTTTTTGCTTTACAACAAATTTCCTTTTCCAATTTGTTTCTTTGTTAATTCGTCTATTCTCAATCGTGTTGTATATGTATATTCAAAATGAAATCATAAAAATTTTATGTACGATCAGTGTATAGATCAAGGAAAAGAAACCTTACGTACAAAATCAAGGAAGTAAAAACCTAGAAAGTAAAAACGTTATATACGAATAGATTTGTATAACAATTTCATAATATTAGTTTTTTCAGGACTGCACGATTAAATCAGTTAGAAACTTCTTGAAACTTTAAAATTAAGGGCCTGTTTGTTTGTGTTTTCATTTTCATTTTTCACGGTTTTCAAAGCAAAAAAATGAAAACGGGTGTTAAAAACGTGTTTGGTGCAAATTTTTTTAAAAAACAAAACCAAAAACGATTTTGTCTTTTTGTGGAAATCAGAAAACGAAAAAAAGGTGTTTTCATTTTCTCGTTTTCATTTTCTGTTTTCTGAAAACGGATTTCACTTTTTTTTTTTTTTTTTCATTTTCTTCCCTCTTTTCTGAAACCGTTTTTGTATTATATATGTTTATTTAATATATTTATTTAATATATTTATTTAATATATTATTATTTAATATATTTAATAATATTATTTAT
>NW_010367552.1:348026-349455 GCF_000414095.1 Morus notabilis
TATATAATATATTTAATAATATTATTTATTTAATATATTTAATAATATTATTTATTTAATATATTATTATTTAATATATTATTACATGTTTTCAAAAATTAAACCACCAAACGCAGTTTCAGTTTTTTTTTTTAAACTGAAATCAATCTCTAAATAAAACTACCAAACGCATTTTCAGAAATAATTCAAAAATGAAACTAAAAGCGTTTTCATTTTCATTTTCGTACAGAAAACAAAAACGTTTTGGAATCAATTCCAAACGCACCCTAAAGTAAGCCATTGTAGCCATTTCATTACACGAGTGGGTTGCGGTAAGAGGCTAAGGTAATAGAAGACCAAATGGTCGTGCTCCATCTGAACCGTCTATATTCTAGAAAATTTACACCTCATTTTTACCTTAGAACAAATTAATAAAGAATAAAGAGGTAGAGTTTATACTTTGTACGACTGCTTTGCATGCTCGAATAATTTAAATCAGTTTTAATTAATTCGTATCAGACACAAGGATCCTTACAGTTTACTTGTGTATTTGAAGAAAAAATTTCCAAAAGCTTTGGTTTATATACGAATTGCAAACCAACATTGTTTATCTATACCATTTCTACGACAAGTCGTTTGTACGTAGCATCAATCTTTCAACGCTATCTTTGCAGAATATGACTTTGTTAATTAAAGTTCTTACTATTATTTAGGATTATATCACAACGTTTTCTGATTCATTTTGCTTCCCTCTTACAATATGACTTTGTTAATTAAAGTTCTTACTAGATTTTTTTTCCTATTAATTCTCTCACGATCTCACCTATAACATGCCCGTTTAGAAATGCTTTTAAAGCTTACTTTTAGCCCCCTTTTTTAAAAAGAAAAACAACAGGTCAAGGTGTTTGATAAATTTTATTTTTATCCAGAACCTTTTAAATTGTCCGACAATAAAATTTAAGAAGCATGTCAAGTGTTGCTTGCTTCTACTGTCATTGTCCAAATTTACTAATATAATCTTAATAATAAAGTTCAATTTTCTATTTACCTATTTTATTCATACCAAACTACTTATTAATAATGTGAGACAAAGATAAAATTTAGAACAGAGATAGAATTAAGGGTGCGTTTGGTTGCAGTAGGGGAATGATAATAGAAATAGAAATGGGAATGGTAATGAAATAAAATGAAAAGAAAAGATGATTCATTTGTTTGGTTCTACTTTTACAAATACAATAGAATAGAATATGGATATTTTCATATTGACAAAATTACCCCTCATGTTAATATAACTAATATCATATATATAAATATAATAATTTAATAACTAATATTATATATAGAATTATAATGATATAATATATAATTATTTATTATTATAATACAATCATAATATAAAATGATATATAATAACATAAAATAATGATATTGTGATTATTTTATATTATAA
>NW_010367552.1:350043-381591 GCF_000414095.1 Morus notabilis
ATATTATATTTTATAAGATAATATAATATTAATTATATTATAAATATTAATATAATAATTATAATATTCAAGGGTAATGATGGAAAAGAAAATTAAAAGAGCTTGGAATGAGCATTCCTCTCATGTGAGGAAGTAGTTCACCCATTTGATGGAAAAGTCATTCCATTTTGAATGGCCATTTCTTTTCCTAAAATTAACTAAACATGAGAATGAACATGAATTCCTTTCCATTCTTCCAACTAAACACACCCTGGGTGCGTTTGGTTACAGTGGGGGAATGGTAATGGGAATGGGAATGAGAATGGTAATGAGAATGTAATGGAAAAAAAAGTTGATTCATTTGTTTGGTTGTAATTTTAAGAATTCTCTCGAATGTAACATGAATATTTTCATGTTGACAAACTTACCCTTATGCTATATATAACACTAATATTTTATCTATCAATATAATATATAAAATGTAATATAATATAATAAAATTATTATTATATAATTATGATATATAATATAACAATATTATTAAAATTGTTAATATAATTATAATATTATAATATATAAAATGTAATATAATATAATAAAATTATTATTATATAATTATGATATATAATATAACAATATTATTAAAATTGTTAATATAATTATAATATTATAATATATAAAATGTAATATAATATAATAAAATTATTATTATATAATTATGATATATAATATAACAATATTATTAAAATTGTTAATATAATTATAATATTATAATATATAAAATGTAATATAATATAATAAAATTATTATTATATAATTATGATATATAATATAACAATATTATTAAAATTGTTAATATAATTATAATATTATAATATATAAAATGTAATATAATATAATAAAATTATTATTATATAATTATGATATATAATATAACAATATTATTAAAATTGTTAATATAATTATAATATTATAATATATAAAATGTAATATAATATAATAAAATTATTATTATATAATTATGATATATAATATAACAATATTATTAAAATTGTTAATATAATTATAATATTATAATATATAAAATGTAATATAATATAATAAAATTATTATTATATAATTATGATATAATATTTTTTTATTATGTATTATATTAAAAGATATAACTACTATATAATATATTTTAATTATATTATAATATTGATGGGTAATTATGAAAAAAATAAAATAAAAAGAAATTAGAATGACCATTCCTCCCATATGAAGAAGGAATGATGATTCACCCAAAATAGGTGAATGGCCATTCCTTTTGAATGATCATTCATTTCTTATAAATCTAACCCAACATTAAACTAGAATTTCATTTCATTCTATTCCATTGCTTTCCACCCAAACAAACACATCCTCAGAGTAAAGAATATAATCAAGAGGAGAAATAGAACTAAGATAGAGAAGAAAAATTATGAGTGAGATAAAAATGGAGCGAGAGCGAGAGCTCAAAGAACTAGCCCTGAAAACTCAATATCATTAATCAATCATTAAAGTCTGAATAAAATTACAATTCCTAATAATGTTTATAAAGATTTGTAAGACGAACTTAAAATAATTAATAAGCACGACTCTTAACTTAAAATTAAAAATAAAGAGAATATATATCCAAATAATAATTATGAAATTTAAATTAAAAATTAAAAATTTGATATTCTATCATTCTCTCCGGACTGAAAAAACTCAACTCCAGCGAGTACTTTACAATAGTCTGAAGCATAATTCTTCCATCTATTATTAATTCTCATAGCAGCCACATGAACTAGATATGTAAATGTAGAACCATCCTTGCAGTAGAGAACAAATAAAAAAAATGCGAGAGTTTGGATCACCGTTATAGGCAAATATGTTGAAAATATTTCCGCGAGTTATTGTTTTAATGTGAACAACTTGGTGGACTAGTGGTGGTTTAGACATGACGAGGCTGTAAATCTAGTCTGAAATCTTAAGATCATGGGATGAAAGTTCATCTGAAGGTAATATAGGTGGCAAAATTTCTTTCAGAGCTTCACGAGATGGAAGATCATTTGGAGGGATACATGGCAAAGTTTCTTGAAGAGTAGATATTTTGGTTGTACAATCTATGGAATGACATGGATTCTTCATTAGCTTCTTACTTTTTCGAGCGTCCATGAAATTTAGGAATTCATCAAGTAGCATTACCTGCATCATATCAACTATTTGAGTCAGTTAGGGGATGTTTGGTTGGAGGATTCAAACCATAATTTGAATCATAGTTCATAGTTCGCTACAGTGTTTTTTCTCACAAAAAATACACGTAAATAAAAAATGATTCTAATCACATGATTTTAATCCATGAACTAGTTATCCATCCGAGTCAAAGCGGTCTTTAATGTCGACAACTTCAACAAGTTGCTCTTCTACAAACCTTTGAAATGGTTCTCCCCATCATATAAACTATTATGTACATATATTACTTCTTCTTTTTTTTGCGTATTATGAATAAAAAAGATATAATTTTGTTCAAGGAAACAGAATTAATCTTGGAAGAGATAAATTTTAGAACAAAGAGAGAATCTAGAGAGGAAAAATAAAATCAAGGGAGAAAGAAAATCAAGATTGAGAAGAATGACGAAAAGATAGAAATCAAAAGAGAACAAAAATTCAAGAGGAGAAATATGAAAATTTAATTTCATTAATCAATCATCCAAATTTGAATGAAATTCCAATCACTAATGTATTTGTAAGGATCTAAAAGACTAATTTAAAATAATAGATAAGCATGATCCTAACTTAAAGTTAGAAGGATATAATATATCCAATTAAATTATTATGAAATTCAAATTAAAAATATAGGTAAAGGCTACGGTTCATCAGACGGACCAGTTCTTCCACACGTGGCAAAAGTAGGACTGAGGATAAAATGTTTAAGTCAGGAACTTGCCTGACACATAGTGACGGACAGCTAAGGCACAACTGTGCATTATCGACTATGGATGGAAAAATGTTCAAGTGGCATTGATGTAATTTAGGAGGTATAATGATGTTACAGGAGAAATTTCATGCGGAGATAAAGGTCCCGTTTATTTCGTTGATTCGAGTTTAGAATTTGAATTTTTTTACAGTAAAAAATTCTCACAAATAATCATATCTAACTTTTTTGTCACAGTAAAAGGCTCTCACATAAAGTCACATTTTAACTCAAATTAAAAACTCAAATCAATAAACTAAACGGGCCTGAGTTTTTAAATCTCAAAAAATAGTTGGGGTACTTGTTCGTGAACGACAAGATAACATTCATTCTCTTGTTTACATTTCAGTCTACTTGAGATTATGCTAACATGGTAATGACAGTACATGAAACGCGAGCAGGAAAGTGTGACTAGTTATAATAAATCAGGCGTTATCTTTTTTAGTAATTTTATTTGTCTCGATATGGTTAAATTCTCAATATCTCACAAAAAATGGGTTCCACCAGTGAGTCCCGTAAGTAGGGACCATTCTGTATGGGAGAGTGGGAATATATCCCAATAGGGCCGTACAACATTTCTATACTTTTATTGTAATATCAAATGCTCGATGACTAAAAGATGTAATAGTTGAGAAATGATATCTACCAAACGAGAGTATTATGTTAACAAGTCGATAAGATTATGTGTTTTTTTTTTTTTTTTTTTAGGCTAACTAGTTTTCGATACTGAATAGATGAGGGAAAAAAACAAAAAAGATGTAAATTGGCAATATATATACGAAAGGAAAGTATTATGTGTGCAGGTAGTTTTAATATTCGTGAAATTTCTTTCTTTAAAATCACTTTTTTTTTTTTTATTCGTATAAACCTTTTATCTTGTTTGTTGTAGGAAGCCAAATACTAGTTACTAAGGATAACGATGTACCAAGCGTCCACTTATCTACTTGTGGGTATGTTGTGGTTCAATATCATCGTATTACTACGTTCAATAAGTAGTGAGTAAAAAAATTACGCACTATGCGCCTATGAATATAGTTAAAACCGGAAATGTGAAAGGTTTTTTATTTCGTAATCGAATGACATATAGTAAAAAAAAAAATTTATTTAATCAAGAGTGAGACCAACCATGATTGACCACTTTTAGTGTAATCTCAAGTAGACTGAAATGTAAAGAATATGCCTTAGTCTATACGAAGCTGTCAATGTAAATTTATTGATGAAAAGGGAAAATAAACCAGAGCACAGCGTCAGTAAAATTGTTGGTGATGAAAAAGAAGTAATTTCACACAAGGTACGTGTAGAATATCATTATATTATGAATTTGGTAAATTAATTTGAAATCTCAAAATAAACAGGGAATTAAAAATTTGATTTTCATTCTTGAATAAAAATCGAGAATCTGAGTTTTGATAGAGTATAAAATAATCATTTAAAAATTTAATGGCATGAGACAAATCTTACAAAAAAATCGATTTTCATTCTTGAATTACCTAGATATGGATCTTGATTTGTCAATTTTTTTATTTTGAACATATAGAAAGAAGAACCGTCTTAGTCGCAATTGAAACGAAGAACTTTTAAGCCTGAGTTTTTATAGAGGTAAAAGAGAGAAAAAAAAAAAAACAAACAAATGTGTGTTACTGAATAAAAATTAAGTGTTATTGCCGCTCAACTAAATGTTACTGCCCATATGATAGCCTATTTATCATTGACACAAGTAGCGTGCTACATTATTGGCCCTCCACTAATTGAAACTGTTGAGATCAACATAGATGGTCCTGATAGAGTGAATCGGATGAACTGTAAAAGCACTCTAAAAATATAATATTGATTCTGCATTGATGTTTTTTCAAATCTTTGATCTCTTAATTCCTTTATAGGAAACAAAATAATATTCTTTTATCTACTTTAAAGTTCCTCTAACTTTTCCGTAAAAAAAAGAAAAAGATTCTTCCAAATTTTTTCCTCCGTTCCATGTAGCAACCATAATGTTTGTTTTAACTGCATATTAACAATCAACTGAGACCTATATTACTAAATAAATTAGAAAACAATAGATAACACAACAATTACAACTTCAATAGGCAGATAGATTCTACAAAATCACTCCCACAATATTCACAAAACATGTCACTCGCCTAGTATCTACTCATATAAAGGGTGAAGAAGCTCCAAACGCTCTCCTTCAGCCACGTTTGTGGCTGTTTCGTTCGCCTTTTTTTGTTTAGATTTTTTTAAAAATATCATCAATAAAATAATATTATTTTATTTTTTTTACTGTTATTAAATGTATTTTATATCATTAATAATTTATAAATTATTTTTTCATAATTTACATGTTTTTTTTTCATAACCTGTAAATTATATTTCATAATAACATTAAAATTTTATGTAACAATATAAATAATAGAATTGAAAAAATCAATAAAAAAAACTTTTTTTTTGCCCGGAGAGAAAATGATTCGGTGTGTCATTGAATTCGCCACGTGTCAATGGGCAATCAGTCAGTTTTGCTGGTGGGCTCCGCACGAGTGTAATGAGAGCCGTTCGATCAGAGACATGCCAGATGTCAACGTACAATTTGTTGGAGAAAAATCGAAATCGTGTAGCACCACACTAGATTTAGCGTGGAAAATTGGTGGGCCACAGTGTTGACACGTGGCGTACATTCGTTGGTTGGAATACGTTAGTGGCGGGCCCCACCTGACGCAGAGTTCTACAACCCCTGTCCCACAAATGCGCTCTTGTTGGCACTTGTACCGCACGCGCTGCTACCCCTGTCCCACAAATGCTCTCTTGTTGGCAGTTGTACCGCACGCGCTAATTTAATCCGTTGAACATTTTGATCCAACGGACAGTAAAAGAATCCCATTTGTATTTATTATTTATTATGTTTATGTGTTAATTTTGAAGTGATTTATTGTTTGATTTTGTCCGTTTTAGTACGTTTTGTACTAAATTTTTCATACTTATCAAATAAAAATGCTATAAATAATTTAAATAAAGAATAAAATTAAACAAAAATACATTAAAATAAAATGAAATCACACTAAATTAAATAAAAAATAAAGCCATCCATGATCTCAATAGATGACTCGAATAATTTACAAATTAATTTTTTAATTATTGTTATTTATTATACATATTCATTCATTTTGAAATGATTTGTGGTTGATTTTGTCTATTTTAACACTATTTTACACCAAAATTTTAATATCCTATAAATAAAAATACTATTAATAATTTGAATAAAAATAAAAATAAACAAAAATAACATCAAATTAAATAAAAGCAAATTAAACAAAACTAAAAGAGCTAATTTAAAACAAAACAAAATAAGTTAAAATTTATATCTTTTTTTCCTTCTTCCTTTTTTTAGACGATTAGTGTGATAGTTATTTTTAAATAAATCACGTACGGAGTGCTCGGTCAAAACTATTATTTGTAAACAAATAGGTTAATTTCTTAAATAGTTCCTAAAGTTTACACTTAATCTTATTTTAATCTCTAACTTTTCAAACGTCGCACAAATGGTTCGTGAGATTTTATTTTCTTTCTATTTTGGTGCTTCCATCAATTAGGCGTTAAAATTTAATATAATATGTATAAATTAGAGTCCAAAATTAGAAACTAAAATTTTAGGTCGATCTGTAGAAATTAATTTTTAGTTTTTTGTATTATTTTAGTTTCTAAACTTTATATATTTCAAATTTTAGTCTATAATTTCTATAGATTTCGTCAACTATTTAATACTAAATTAACAGAATGACCAAAATTAAAATAAAATAAAACTTTAAGGATTAACTGTGTGACGTTTGAGAAATCATGAATTAAAATGAGATTGAGGCTAAACTTTAGAGACCGTTTATGATATTAACCCTAAACAAATACAAAAACTGCAATTATAATGATGAGTCATCCAAACCATGTGCCACGTTTTGTGTAACCAGCTTATAAGACAATTGACATATGGTGGAGTCTTACATGCTTCCAGAAGTATTCCTTCAACATATAGCTTCCACAGAAGGAATCAAATCACAATTCTGGTACTTCTAAATTAGAACCTCGAACTTGTGTTATATTGGATGATATCACATCTTGTTTCTTTGTCATATATATACATATACCAATATTCATTTGCACATGGACACGTGCGAACTAGTTCCTGCACCATCATTTACGTGGAAGATCCTCAGGGTACGGGTCAGAAATAAAAATAAAATATTACAAAATGTCAAAATAGGGACTAAACTCTCATGAGGGCCATCACGTGTAGTAGCCCAGCAAAGGGCATAAAATGGGCCAAACCCATCACGTGTGTTGGACCAGACGGCGGTTGTTTATTGGGTGTTTGGACATCTCTCCTCATGGCCATGTATGACTAGACCTCATGCTGATCATCTATCCAACTGCAATTCTTAATTTTCCAAAGAACTGAAGAATTGCAAATCTTGTATTACACTGAAAATTGGTTTTAAGATTAGCCATTATGATACCGATATGTATCTGCCATGTGCTCCGTACAGTAGATTCAGATATGATCGGAAAGAGGGAAATATGTCAAGATTTAAGATGAATTAAAATTAATAGGCCAATTGTTTACATAAGTTAATAAACAGGACAAATTATTGTTTTCGTCTATAACTTGTCTAGTTATGAACCATAACTTGACAAGTTATTGTCCATAATTTATCTGGTTATGAACCCTAACTTGACAAGTTTGTCCATAACTTATCTGGTTATGAATCATAACTTGACAAGTTATGACTTATTAATTTCTATAATTAAAAATTGGCCTATATATTTTTTTAAGCTTTTCATATTGACTTATTTCCTACTATTTCCCTTCAATATTTTCCCGGAATCTTATTTTTTATTTTTTATTTTTTTTTGGTCGAATTCTTTGACTAAAATAAGGACAACCTTTTGATCATGTGATAGGTTGACGTTATGTGTACCTAACCAAAATGCAATTGCATCTGTACCCATAGTTGGATTAACTAGTACATTTTATTGTACTTGCTTTTACTCATCAATTATTGCACTATCTAGATATACATTTGTAATTAGAATATATCAAATAAGTAGCATGTCATTTGATTCATCACCAATTGATTGTGTCATGTTTTATAGCCAAAATATATTAATTCTCATTAATAACATCTCCAGTTTATCTCAAATTTTTATGCTAATTAGTGTTTTAATTTAAATGTCAATTTAGTATGTGTCAGTATTGTACGATTAGTTTTTCTCTAATTCTATTTTCACATAATATTAAATATCTATTGTAATGAGTAACATTTTCATTTAGTATGACACTGTTCATATTAGGCCTAAATCCACACGGATTAATTTTCGGGGTCTACCTTGAAAGGGACTCATATTATTTAGAGATGTTGTCCTTATTTATGAACATTCTCTATTGCGATATTGCGATGTGGGGCTCCATAACTTAATTTATTTTGACCACTTTATCTCGAAGGAATTATGACTATTAAAATTAGTATCCACCTTTTGGGACTCAATGTCCTCACTGGCCGCCTTTCGGATTGGGTCATAACTTTGATAGTCTTTGTAGCAGTCTACACCACTGCTTGGCATGATATTTTTGCTTTGTGTTTAAGCTTATATCAAAAGGTCTCATTACTATTGAGAAATGATGTTCTTTTTTATAAAACATCACTTATAACAATACTATATGGACAAAGTGTGATTGTACAGCTTACTCTATCTTAACGGTCTTGATGACTGAGCTTACTCTATCTTAACGGTCTTGATGACTGTGACTGTACTGATGACTTCACATTTATCATATTATGTGCACATCTTATTTTACAATGAACTATTAGTTACCAATATTGATGATGATCACAGAACGAGGAGACTATCTATGGTCAAGTCCTTGTTATATTAGATAAATTTGTTAAGTCTTTATAATATTGGATAATTTCGGGCTTGAGCCGGCCGGTTTAGCTTGTTATTTTTACCAAGTTGGGTCGAGTTGGCCCTAAAAAGAAAGAGTCGGCCAAGCCTGCTTAAAAGTTTAACGGATTGAGGGTCGAACCGAAACTTTATAAGAAAATATAAAGAAAAAATTAATAAAAAAGAGCATCATTGGCCTAAAAATACTTTCGAGCCTAAAGTATAGGCTCGATCCAAATACTTTAGTGGGCCGGACTGGGGCGTGATCATGTCAATAGTGATGAATCTCAGCTAGATCATTTATGAGACGTTTGGTTCACAGATTAAAATTATGAGATTAGAATCGTTTTTGATTTACGTATATTTTTTATGAGAAAAAATATTGTAGCAAACTATGAACAATGATTCGAATCAGAGAACAAATCATTCAACTAAACGGGCTCTTAGTCAATAGTATGGGCCTCGGACTGACTGGTTTGGCGCGGTTCAAACTTAAAGTGCTAGCCGTGGGCGGAGGAAAGTGGAAAGAGAGAGAAAAGGATGATGTTTTTGATTGGGCGTGGAAGGAAAGGCCGTTGAATGGTTTTTTTTTATTAGTGGTGGGTTTTGTTTCGACGGGGGATGTTTGACCGGTCAATGGTCAATTGACAAATACCAATCAAAGCTTTAAAATTTGACCCAATATTTAAAAGTTTGAATTTAAACCCCAAATTACAAGAAATTTGACAACTAAAGCCGTGTAATTAATCATATTTAAATTAAAAAATTGTGTGTTGCATGATTAACTGATATAATTTGGATGTCAACATAGTTAGAATAAATAAATAAAATAAAAATTTAAGGACAGAGACACAAGTTTGGATATATTTGATATCCCTAAAACACTTAATTGTTTCTATATATATATATATATATATATATAAACGAATGATGCGAAATAATATACTAAAACTTTAAAATATCGACGATGCAAACAATATAGTAAAACTTCGAAACGTAAAACAAATGGGCATAATAAATAAATTCAAATGTTTCAGGTCTCGTCAAATGGATCGGGTCCGCCCTGGAATCCCTTATTGATAAATTCTTCCCAAGACTCCGTTGCTTTGTCTTTGTCGTCCAAGATGGTATATATAATGCCCTGTCAAGGTGAAAAAGCGAGAACCGTGAGAAGCAACATTGTTTTATTTCCCTAATTTATTTTCTTTTTTCGTTTTCTTTTTCTTTTTTTAATAAATCACGATAGGCAATAATTGATATCAAAAAGAATTTTTTTATCTAAAAATTACTGTCAGTGTAAATTTAATATGATAAAAGAATACTTTAATAGGAGACAAAGATGAAACTATATTTAACTTTGTGTTGAAAAATAATACAAGTCATGATTAAAAAGATTCCTCTCTCCTTTTCTCTTAACCATTGGCAGCCCACTATTAGCATGATTAATTAATTTTTTTAATCTAATTAGTGAGTCTAAGAAGCTTAAGAATTATAGTTAAGTATAATTAATTAATTATCTATATATACCACCATTTAAAGTTAAAGCTCACTTTTCACCATTTTACTCTCAAAATTTCCTACACTTTCTCTCTCTTTTCCCCTCAATTGGTCGAAGCCCTCCAGCTCTCTTTCTCTCAATTTTCTTTTTCTTTTCCTCACACTAAGAGATCTTCAAGCCATAATCAAGAAGGAGGAGAAGAAGTTGTGTGGATTTTCCTAACACTTTCAATGCTAAAGATCAAAACTTTTCTTCTTTGATTTTTCTTTGTTCAAAGTTCCAACTTTTCTTTAAAAGTTTAAATCTTTGTAGGAATTTCTCACTTTGGTGGTCAAAACCATTCCTCTGCTAAGGTTTGTCGTAAGATTCTTTAAAACATATCTTGATCATTTCAACTTTAAGAACAAAGTTTAGTTTGGTTACAAAGTTGGATTTTTATTGTTTATATGTCTGTTAAAAGGTTAGATCGTCACATACATGGGGTTTTAATGTTAGATCTATGTTTTTAAATTTGTATTTTATGGTCCAAGGTTGCTATTTTGTGTGTTTAGAATAAGATTTAAGCTTTGCACGTTAATTTTAAGAGGTTAAAGATGTACAAAAAATTAAGTTGACAATTTTCTGTTTTTAGTTTAAAAATTTCAATCTATTTTGATTTAAAATTTGGAGCTTTTAGTGTCCAAATTAAGAAAAATACTATTTCCTGAAAGTTGTAGATCTCGATGTTCTAAACATTTCTCCTTACCTGAGAAAAATCTCAATTCTGCCTCTAAAATGTGTTTTTAGACGTTTTTCTAAAACTACCTAGAATTTCATAAAAACTGTTCAAAACTGTTAATTTGAGTTAGTTTCTGTTTTTATTGTTTTTGGACCCTTTAGAGGGAAATTCTAAGATTTTTGAGTCATTAGTCTTAAAGGTTTCGACGTTACGGACAAATTTTTATGACTGTGAAAAATCACAATTTTAACTCTGGAACGCGTTTTCGGGCTGTCTTCTAAAACTGCGCAAAATAATATTTGTGCAGTCACTATTTTTAAGATTTCGGGCCATTACGAGGTCGAACCTCATATTCCGTGAAACACGAACCTTTTAGATCGCGACGAGACAAAAAAAATCTGTAAAGCTCAGATTTAAGAATTCAACTCTATGACAAAGTTATTTACAGATTAAGAAAAACTGTCAGCTTAACTGATAAAGTTTATAAGGGTGTGTTTGGTACAAGGATTCAAACCATGGTGATTCTAATCATGATTAGGGAACTAGATCCATGATTCATGATTTTGGGTTCAAATCATGATTCTGAAACCATGCTTCATAATCATGGGTTTGAATTACATTGAATCGAGAGGAGGGGTGGTTTGAGAATCATGATTTGAGCTAGTTTAAAACATCACATCAGATTTCGAATTATGATTCAGAATCATCCAAATCAAACATTGATTCTCAATGAATCACTGTAAACAAAAACTGATTCTAAACAAGGATCCAAAATCATGATTCTGGATCCATCTACCAAACGCACCCTAAATGATTCTAAATTTTAATGAAAAAAATGTTTAAATTAAAGTTGTTCAAAATATAATCGTTTAATATACTATCTAGTAAACGAGGCCCAAAAAGGCATTTTAATACTGTTTTACAAGTTTACAGTTTTTTCTTTTTTTAAAGAAAATCGTTATGTGTTTTCTGGCACTAATTTTCTTAGATTTAGGCTTGTAACTTTTCGAGCTTAAGTCTGACACACTTGTGTCTAGGAGCGTTGTAGACATGTTGTAGACTAATGGACCTTAATACAATTTTAGGCCCAAACTAAGAAATAATTTAAATTGGTAACTTAGACCATGATGTAGATAACTAATTAAAAGATTAAGTTATCAACTTAGGACCGAATAAGTAAAGGCAATTAAGAAAAACTATACAATAAGGATTTATTAAAATAATCATTGTAAAATGATCCTTATTTAAAAAGGAAATATTTTTCTAAGTATAAGAATAAATTTTTAAATAGACTAAGCTAAATAGACTAGCTTATAATAAGTCAAACTCACACCCCAAGTGGGTTTTCTTTACAGAACACACAAGTAGAGGTTAACCTCTACGAGTAATATAGTTCTGACCTTGGCTGATAGCAGGTAAGTGAAAGTCTTATCTACAATATGAATAAGTTTAAAAATAGAATGTCATACATGTTTTATGTACATGTTTATGCTTAAAGTTATAGTATGCTATGCCATGACATATCGTATACTCGCTATTAAGATCTATATGACTAATAAGAACATTTAAGAGTGTTGTACCAACCTCTCGACCTACGGGGAGGATTTAAGGTCTGAGGAGGCAATCATTCAGTACATGAGGAGGTAAATTAGGGTCACGATATAGTTGGGGACCTTGCAAACCCTCTCTACCCGTAGATCGTGTGCATATCTCAGTACGTACACTCAGGCCCAAAAGAATAATAAAACAGGTTCATGAAAGAGCATAATTGGTACATGTATTACTGATATACTTTAAGTACTCTATTTTAATTAGCGAGATTTAGTTTTCCCTTTCTGGTAAAATATTTTCACCTTTTCTTCTTAGGACTTCATTAAGCACTAATTTTCAAAGTACTCAAAGTTCAAATCATTAAGCACATGGTCTCGTTCATTTCACCAATTCGAGTTTTTAATTTCACTTTTTCTATAGTTAAAAGCTCTCATAAAAAGTCACATCTAACTTTTTCTGCTACAGTCAAAAACTCATACAAAAAGTCACATCTTAACTCGAATTAAAAACTTGAATCACTGAGCTGAACGAGGCCTAAGTATTTTGTTTTTGTTTCTACAGGTGGGAGTTGTGAGGAAAATTGAAGTTTGTTTCTATAATTATATTCTAATTCTAACTAAAAGACACCTGGGAAACTTTGTTATAATTAGCTGAACAATATGGTCTGGAAAACATCTATGTTCCCTTAATCAATTTCTCCTCTTCGCCTTTCTAACCTAAATTTTCTATACTCTCTCTATATATAGTGTGGTTTTAATGGTTACTCTAATATTTACCTATTAATAGGTATCATTATTTTAACCGTAAAATATTAATCTGACGGTTATAATAAATTATATAATTGATCAAAAAATTTATGACAATTAATGGAACTAGATTTTTATCACGTCACGTCATCAGATTTCTATATTTGGTGGTAACCACCGATGTAAACGTAACCATTAAAAACTCGTCTATATATATACACATACATAAATACAAGTGCACGTATGTAGACACATTAAAAGAATTTAAATTTTGGTATGTCAAATGATATCTATTTAATTATTATGCGTTATTTAATGTACTCAAATAATAAAGCATTGAAAAATATTAGTTAAAAAAATATCAAAATTTTTAAATGAGAGTTGGATACTATGGTTGGTTGATTTGAGTGGGAAGAATTAACCTTGTAAAGATATTGTCGAACTTGATCTGAAGGCCAACTTGTCTTCTCAAGACATGAACATTTCGAAGCTTCCGAATATTTTCCCTGTACAATAATTAAGTTAATTTAGCATGCATGTTACGAGAGCCACCGAATTGAATAATTTTCAAAATTATGACTTATAGTAATGCCTACGGACTTCTTGTGATTCATCAGTATGTCGTAACTAATCAGCTGGTTAATTAGCACTTCTAAATGTAATTAGGTGTTCAAAAGTTTTTTAGTAGATCTAATTATTAAATCAAGGCTCGTTACAAGCAATTAAGTTATCAATTGATGATCCATATTGGGTTTAAGGAATAATACCTGAAGAATCAGAATTTCTACAAGCGCCATGTCGAGTTGGTATCTTCCTTCAACGTCAGTGATACTAGTTTTACCCTCTTTTAATTGTTTCGCTGCCTCGTCACTCTAAAAAATTTCATTAGCTTCAACGCTTTTTCCTAAAAGCATATTTATATTATACAATATATGTATAAAAATATATATTATTTCTTTTTTTTTTCTTTTTTCTTTTCAATAAATTGAGTGAGTGCTTGGCGTGGGATAACGAGTCTAGGAGGACCAAACTTTAGCTGGGATATCCTGAATTCTTTTGGTGTCAGTTATTTTCATCATTAATAAAAAAAAATTAGTAATTTGGGTATTATAAAAAAAAAAAAAAAAAAACAGCTGCTATGTTGCTGATGCCGTCGATTGGAGGAGTATGAATATATGTTTCAGTTTCACAATGTAAAGGCCAACTCAAACGAAGTAAATATAAAAAAAACCAAAAATACATACCATGCATATATATACATATATATATATATATATATATATCAAGCGCATGCATATAAAAGAAAAAATTATGTTATCCGGCACAAATCTTTAGACTACATGAAAGAAACACCTCCTAAAAAGTTATCGAGGGTGGTCAACTCAACATTTTGAATATTCTTTAATGTGCTAACTTTATGGATATTGCTATCATTCTAAAGAAATTTAACATTATGTGTTCAATGGGAATGAATAGAAGTTCTCTGAAACAAAGAAGAATTAACCTTAAGCTTGGCAACATTAGGAGGGCAGAATCTAGAAGCAGGCACGGGCATGTTCTTGTGTGAGCCTAAGAACACAATCCCTTCCATAAATGCCCTTAGAGCGACCTTCCCACTTATAGGTGATATTTCCATTGGATTTTGCTGCGAACTTCCACCGCCGAATAAAGTAGGAAAAGCTGCCACGGCTTTCTTGGGGCTCAACATTAATGTAGAGCCCAAACATAAGATTCCAAGAACACAAGCCAAAGCGAAAGACGCCCCAAGTGCAGACTTTGAACTTATAATTCTTTCAATTTCGCGATCCTTTTTGCGCTGATCATCCGACGTCGAAGAAGGCCCCGGAAACCTCCTGTGAGCAAGAACCACAGGGCCAAGTACTTTAGCATTAACAGCACAAAGATTAGAGAGGGAAATTGATGGATTAGGGTTGTTTTTGAGGAAGAAATCATTGGAATATTTTGTCAATGTTCTTGATGAAAACATGATGTTGGGACGAGTACTAGTGAGTTGAGGAAAGGTTGAGGGATTTCCATAGCGAAGACAAAGTGCATAATCCATATGAAAGGAAAAAAAATTTCTCCCTATTTTTCTTTTTTTTTTCCTTGGGAATTAGGCCTAGGAGATTTAGAATATATGTGATTGATATATAAGGAAAAACGTAGTATTTAGTAGTTATAGACTTTAGATGGGGAATATTTTATAGAGTGAAGTAAGGAATCATTTTTTTTTTTTTTTATTGCTTTGAACAGAAAAAAGCCGAGCTAATTATTAAAGTAATAACTGGCTAAAGCATGGTCATTGGTCAGGTTCCATGCCTTTGGTTCTGTCGTATTAGAACTCTTCCCTTTTTCTAGAATCAAACTCTGTAAAGTCTCATTCCATAATGAGTGTACATTACAAAATTAAAGCACGAGCGTGTTACTCGTTCCTAAGAGTTAAGGCTTTTTAAACCTTAGTTAATTAATTTGATACCTAGTATGGTTAATTGTATTATGTAGAGAGCTTTTGTTTATGCATGATTGATCCGTAGGTGTGGCGCATTTAATACGTACGTATGTCATATTTTATTAATATTGGATCCCTATCACTTACTACTCGTAAACATTTGGCACCAGTGGCGGAGTGCCCCTGAATTTTTTATTTTTCATTTTTAGTCTATGGTTTTTTTAAATTTTTTCTTAACAAAAAATTTAAATATATTTTCACAACATCCAATCTCAATTTTTTTCTTTCCTTATTGGGTTTCTTTTCTTGTTGTTCTTTTGGTATCTTCCCATTAAATCTTATGAATTTAAATATACCAAATTGATTTTTTTTTTCCTAATTTAATCTTATGAAAACCTTTTTCTTTCAAAATGCTCCCCTTTAAAATATCCTTTTGTTTATTATATAAAAATTAGTGAACCTCATAGATAAAAGCTTTAACTGACCCGCTAAAATGATATTTCTCAAATATCTCCCTGCATACTTATTTTATTTATTTATTTATTTTACTTGTCGCACTCTCAATTACTGTTTTTCATACGTATTATGTACTCCTTAAATATTTTTTTTTATCTAATTCACTTGCTAAAATCTTTATTGCTCAAATATATTATGCTTGTTTATGCATATTCTATATCCAAACACATTTTGTTTGAAACATGCATTTTAGTCCATTTCACTCAAACATAATTTTTTACTAAACTGAACTAAATTCTTAAGAAAGTAATAAATTCAAATTTTTTTAAAAAAAAACTAAACTCTTCAAAATTTTAATTTATGTATCAAGAAGTTTAATAAATTGATCAATATGCATGCACATAACATGTTTACAATTAATAGCATGTCAAAACAAAAGAAAAAAAAACTAACTAATGGTATTAGGAGTTGATTTCTTTGGCGTTTTAACAATTTTAACATTTTTAGTTTATGTCCCACCTGAAACAAAATCTTAACTCCACCACTATTTGACAATATAATGCCATAGAGACCTAGTTCTATTTTTCAATAAACTGATGAGAGAAGCCAACTAGTATCAAGCGCAAGAAAACATCCCAATAAGATTGGAACCCTTTCCGCAACCTATCACATACTAAGACTCCACCTCTAAAATTTTATTAAAATTGAATAAAAATCAAACAACCTTCAAGTAAAATAAATGAAATGAAAACAGAGGCTCAACCCCAACTGAAAACAGCTAAAAAGAAAACTATACATCCAATTGGAAACTGCTACCAATAATGGAATTTGATATGTAAGAATTTATTTATTTATTTATTTATTTTGGTGAGAACTATCCGTAAGTTGTTTTCTATACTAGATATTCAACCGATTATGACTCAATGTAAATGTCAGAAAGTAACCGTTTATTAGTCAACTCACACCTTCTCCAATGTAAGTATCATATTTAAAAACAGTGCTATTTGTGGGTTGCAATTATAGTCCTAAATTTACACTTGACTTGATCTTTAGGTGTAGAGGAGTTCATATTTCCCCACCCTCAATTTCATAAAATACCTGTACTATTTGTCACAAAACATATAAGAAGTGGCTATTTTATTTCTTATTCAGTTTTATACTCCAATGTTATATCTAATTTGTCGGATATTTTAAATTTTAAATCTTATAGAAAGAAAATGAAAGCAACTTTCAAAAACTTAGAAATTATAATTAGGGATCATTAAGTGAAAAAGTCTACACATCGACCAATAAAAAGCACAAATATCAAATAAATTATAATGGAGGGAATTTCGTTATGGTTTTTCTTTTCTCATCTGGAAAGAATTATTCCTTTATTATTATCAAAGAAATGATCCCTTCAAGGTACAAACAAGCCCTCCATGTTCATATATGAATATTCGTTGGAAAATCATTGCATCATCTAGTTTAATTACTTTACTCATTTTCCAAGGCTGAGATAAGAATAACTTGCTCTTATTTCCTAAGTATCAAATAAACAGCCTCTCAAATATTCCGTGCATGTTACTATTACCTCCTAGTCACAAATAAGCTACCTTTCCTTCCCTCTCCCCATTTAACATTAATCCCGCTTTCTTTGGAAGAGAAGATCAAAAAGAAGATTAATAAATGAAATTTTCCCTATACCTAACCAATTAAAAAATTAGCCAGAAAATTTTCTCGTGTCTCCTAGTACCACACGTTATTAATTAACAAATATAATTGTACGTATTGTTGATCAAATGGCCAACAATTCTGGTACTTTGATGGAAAGAAGCAAATATGCAATGTTAAAGGTGGCAGTGCCATTTGTTGTCTTCATAGGCGTTGGAGCTTATGCACTCACTTTATGGAGAAAGAATTCGAAGGTTCGTCCTCCGCTCTTTAAGAGATCAACGTCGCTCGCGCTCCTCCATGGCGGTGATGTGGCCTTGCAGAGATTGATTGATTACCATGAAGCTCGAGCTGATTTGCATAAGCTGGATCCTGCTGAGTGCGAGCTCACGGTTTTGCTTAAAGATCACGAAAGACCTGATTTTCGCGCTCTCACGGTTAGCATGCATGCATAATCTCTTTGTACACGCATATGTACCCTTAAATACTAACATTTTTTCTTCCGTGCGTTTTCATGAACTCATCTCTTAATTAATAAAGATATATGGTTAGTAAAATTATCAACTTTATCAAAAACTCAATATATTTTTTACATGTTAATGACATGAACGTTGAGAACTTTCATATATTGGATGGTGATTTTCACATGAAAGAAACAAATACACAATATATAAATACCTTAAAACCATCAAAAAATTCGCATTTTTGTTCTGGGAACTCGAACGCGTTACGTGCACTTGCAAACTTGTAGTTGCATAGTGATTTAAACGATTCATGTAGTTCGAGTTAAAAACATTCCGTAAACTCTAGCATTAATTCTCATACATATATCCCTTTTATTGGTTAGCCAATATACTACTAGGAAAAAATTCTCATTTTTGTCCTTAATTGTTAAAACCAAGATTCAAAAGCCTTTAAACTTGTTAAAACAATTCCCCGCAGTTTCTTTTAACATTTCTAATTAAACTCAAGAACAAAATCGTGATTAATTTCATATAAAGGATATATATGTTACATACTACATAGCATGTTCATTTGATCGTGGAATTGAAATATAGCAATTCTTTTGAAATATTTAGGAACAAACAAATTATGTTGTAATTATTATAATGATTTTCACATTTTATACTACGAAATGACGTAGTAATTATTATTTTTGTTATCTCTACAAGCAAAAAACAAAAATATTTTTGCTATCTCTAAAATATTTAAAACGTTTGACTATATTTTAATATAACGAGTAGTAGGATTATGAATGATGAATTAATTACCCTTTAGTAGCTGAAAGGAAATTTGTACAAAAAAACGTGTCTTTCCAAAAGTTACATAGATTAAAATTATTAAATGTTTTAAAGATATTTCTGTAGGAGTTTGACAGTTTTGTGTTTGAGTAAAAGAGGATTATTGCAAAGTTGGAAATGAGTGGAAAAGAAGACCGAACGATAAAAATACTGGAGGATCAAATTAAAGACGCCCAGAAGAAAGGAAAAATGCATGAAGCCTATGAGTTTGAGATGTTACTAGTGGAAATGCTCATTTACAAGGTACAGATTAATACTTGTATATATTACTTTCGACTTAATTGGTTTTTGAAAAAGAAAAGAAGTGATGGTCTAATTGGTGTACTATTTTAACTAATTTCAACAAATGAAGATCAAGAAGAATAAATAACGATTTTTTTTATCAAAGAATTAATTTGTGTAACGGGTCTATATACATAAACACAAAGTTCATATGTTTCTATTTTCTACTTTATATATGTGTGTGTGACGTAGGATAAGATAAAAGGGACGAACTTAGATAGAAGAAGAAAAATCGAGAGAAAGGAAACTGCAAATTAAAGAGGGATAGAGAAGAACGCGAATTGAAGAGGATGAAATTAGAAACTCAACATTCATTAATCATTAAAACTTGCTGATCAATAAAATTACAATTTAGTAGGCATTTATAAATATCTAAACTAACCAAAAAGATAAACTTAACTTAATTCTAAATTTAAGTAATCCTAAAAAATAAACACGATCAATCTAAATTTAAAATTAAATATTTTAAGAAAAAATATATCATAAGATACATTAAATAAAATTTAAATTTAAAACACTAATAATTTTGTTTCGCATCAATGTGTGTTTTAATGTACTTTATTCCAGGGTGACTATGAGAAGGCTCTAAGTCGAAAATGTTTGACTGACGACAAGATTTCTGATGCGCGCCGTCCACTATTTAGGGTATGATAAGACGATAGTGTTTAGTTTGTCGGAGTAGTGATTATTCATCTTCCACAAAATTGCTCAATGAAACATATGTGATCAACTTATTTTGTTCGTTCATCCTTTTTTTTTTTTTTTTTGAACAAAATATATGCGACAGGCTATTATCTTCCTCTGTAAGGAGCCCCCTAAAAAAAAAGAAGCGGAGCCATTTTGGGAGAAGTTTTGTGAATTAAGAACATCCTTTGGTTTCCCACCAGTCCTCAAGGAAAGTGTGGAAGAAACAGGAATCTATAAAGTGGGTGCAAAATTCGATGAGTTTGAGAAGGTTGTGAATAGGCTCAAAGAAGACGTAAAGAAGGCACAGGAAAGAAAGTCTGGGAAGTAGGGAAACAAGCATATTCATAGACTGGAAATTTATCCATTCAATATAAATTAAAGTACTACATTGCCTGTACCAGCGTATGTGTCTTCTTCTTTTTTTTTTTTTTCTTTTTTCTTTTTAAATGTTTCCGGTGAGATGGGGGATTGTTGTAAATTTGAAATGAAGATGGCACTAATTAAGAATTATATTTCCTTCATTCGACTTTAATATTTTTGTTTTATATGGGTTTAACTATCCAAAATGCAGCAGGCAATAAACTGAAGCAGAAATATTTAGTACAAACACAGAATAAATTCATTAACAACTTTAAAATTACACACTTAACAAACTCTCTCTCAACCTCTCTATATTTAGAGGGCTAAAACCCATGGCACCTTTTTGAGAGCTTTGTAATTTTTAGTAGAAAGGCTCATTGTATTTTCATTGATCTTATGAGGTATTTATACACAGTACATCAGACAAGAAAATCAAAATACAGCTATACAAATCAATCAACATTTATATAAATCAATCAAATGAATAAGGAAGATCAGATTTCTTATAAGATTTTTTCTCTTATGATGTTGCTCTGATTTGATCAAATTATGCAGAAATCTTGTGTTGACTTTTCTGATTAGAATTTCAGTTATAATGCTCCTCCTTTTGCCGTATATCTCTCATATCTTCTATTTCCTTATTTATTTCCTTCACACTTTTTTCTATCTCTATTTTTTTCTCTAATATACTCTATCTCTCAATTCTTCTCGACTCTACAAACTCCAAACAGAAAAGACATATTTATATAGGTTTTTAGTTGTCCACAGTATTTACCCTACATAACCCAAAACTCAAAAGAGAACAACTTAGCCTAATAAGATAAGTTTGAATTAATCATACACAACGCATTATTATTTACAGTGAAGAAAGACAAATTCAGTTATTTAAAAAAAAATGAAATCTAATATCGAACACACCCCACATATATCACTATATTTACACATATATCACAGTTTAGTTATGAATGTATAATTTGAACTCAATTCATGCAATATTGTTGGTAACATAGGATCGACTCCTATTAGTGGGTGCCAACCATGAGAGTAGGTTTTGATATTAGTTATACTCTCTCATCATTTATCTAAAAAAATATATGGTAACATAAATCTTTAATGTTGCGAGACTGCGTATAAATAACATATATATCGTGAATGTAAATTATTAGAGCATTAACTGTTAAATTATATAACTATTGTTGGTCCACTTTCTAATAGCTTAAGTTTTTCGGATGGATTGCTAAATTAACGTGATATTAAAGCGGGAGATTCTAAGTTTAAACCCTCGTAATTGCACTCTTTATCCTCATTTAAATTGTTACTATGAATGTTTTTCCTTTCCATGTTTTATCGCTTTTGTTTTTGTTATCTGAAAAGTAAAATAAAATAAGAAGGTCTTCGGCCGTATGGTAAGATATTTCCTTCGACGTTCCAAACATATTTCATAAGAATAGATCTCTCTTCAAACTGGCTGGCCAGCCAAAGGGGGAAAAAAATTGGAATTGGATACAATTTGCAGTTCTTTTGAATTGATTATATTGAAGAATTTTGTGATTGGCTAAAGTATATGAATTTTTTGAAATCATATTCAATCTATTTATGCTACGTCTTCATATCTTAAGAGAAGGAAAAAAGAATGGGAAAAAGAATTAATTGGAAATAATTGAAGCTTGAGTATAAGTTTAAGTTGCTTTACCTGATCTTTACAAGTCTAAAATCTTAAATATTATTTTCCCAAGCTTCAATTACAGGCTTCCCATGCTTTTCCTCCTTTTCGACTTTGCCCAAAGGTACCATCTCTCTCCTTTCTCACTTTCAATTCCTTCCTTTATTTATGAGATAAGTATATCATGTTAATTGGACATACGCCATTGATTTACTTCACACCCAAAAAGAGAAAAACATTAAGACTAAATTGTATGTAAACAAAAGCCCTAGCCAAAGAACACAAATATATATCAACAAATACAACTAACTCGTCTAATTTTTCTTTGTGTTTCATTACAATAATTTACTTCAGAAAAACGACGTCATCAAATGGCGAACAACGATAGTAAAAACAATATAACAGTGAAAACTAGATATGGAGTGGTGGCAGCTACGGCAATACCTTTGATTATCATCGGTGGTGCTTACATTGTATCCGCTTACTTGAACAGAGGTTGGGGAAGAAGAAAAGGACAGGCTCGCGTTAATAAGAGGTCCGTTTCGCTTGCAGCCCTCCATGGAGGCAAACTGGCCTTGGAGAGGTTGGTTGATTATCAGGAAGCTAGAGCCGATGCTAATGTATTAAAAACTGCCTTGTGTGAATTGAAGGTTTTGTTTGAAGAGGAACCCCTTGATTTTCTCAAGCTACAGGTAATTTAGGCCTATCACTTTTTGTTTTGTTTTGTTTTTTTTGATATAGTGTATAGGTCTTCTAACGTCTCATATATTTTTATTACTAATATTGGACTTAAATTGCGGTATGCTTTATTTTTGTTTTAATGAATGATGAAAGGGAATAAACAAGCATCATAATTTCCAAAGAGTAGTATGCTAATATAACAAAATTCCACAAAAATGTGATGGTTTGAAAACATTGCATGCCATCTCAAAAATAAAAAAATAAAAAATAAAAAACAAAAACAAAAAAAAAATTCTATTGCAGGATCCCCTTAGTGTCATTCTCCATATGATTACGTTTCTATGTATAAGAGTCTAATAGCATTCTGTATTTACGTTAAAGAGGGTTGTTGCAAAGCTGGAAATGAGTGGACATGAAGCCGAAGCAGTGCATATCCTTCAAGAAGAAAAAACAAAGGCCCAGAATGAAGGCAAAATTCTTGAAGCATACGAAATAGAGATGTTGCTTGTGGAAATGCTCATCTACAAGGTGGTATTAATTAATGCTTTATTTCGAATTCTCATTTGGCACCATATGCAAAACCAAATAAATAAACAAATAAATCAAACCATGTTTAGTGCTAAATGAAACTAACTTCCTGGTAAGAGTTTAATTATGGATTAACTTTACGAATCTCTCCTTAACAATGTCAGCGTCAACATACTCTTCAAACTTTAGACCAGATCTCCAATGTAAATGCTAATGTTAATTGTATATTTGATACCAAAGAATATGATAGGACATGTTATTTTTATTTGCGCTCCAATTGATAATGCTATGGAATGCTAATACTTTTCCTATAATTATTAAACTTTGAATGTTGTAAAGTGAACTTTTAATTTTAAAATAATTTTAACAAGTAAAAGTTGTAATGATTGGATTAGAAGGTAACCATATTAACCAATAGGAATTAAGTGCCTTTGCCATATGCTATATTTGATGGGAAATTTACATATGACAAATTTGACACAACAAATAGCATTGCATTTGATAGTATTTTTTACGCTCAAATGATAAATTTACAAATTGACACATCAATTATAACATTACATTGGAGATGCTCTTTAAACTTACATATTTTACCCCCAACATATAATACGTTTCCAGATTCATCTTCCAAACTTTGAAACATGTTATTTTTTAGATGGACTAGCACATGTGGTGCACGCGAGGAGCTGAAGTTTGTCATTTTCTTAAATTCTTAACTAACCCAATTGAATTAGGGTCTCCTTTGCAATTTTTTTTTCTCATGTTTTCTTGCTTTCAATACAACTATTCTAAGAAGAGTATATTTGAGGTTTGGCATCCAACTAATGATTTAGAGCAAAGGGCATTCATTAGCCCCTAAATGTTGTAGCTAACCTTAAAGCAAACGACAACTATTCCGTTTAAAAAAATAGCATGTTTGAAAGATCTGGTGCCACGATGAAAGGAAAACTCGTAAAATTTATTCTTTACTTAATTATTTATAGATTCTACATTAATATTCATTTAATGGGTTATAAAAATAAATAATATTGTCTCATGATGAAAAGTCAATTAGTTAATGGGTTATAGAGGAAAAACTTGATTATAGCCATTAATTAATTAGCTTTCTTCTCTCCAAGGACATATAAATGTGTGTATGTATGTATCTTTACATGGAAGAATATTTTTATCAGACCAATGTTTCTTAAGGCTGTTAAAAATGAATTATTTCCAGGGAGAATTCGAGAAGGCTTTCAGTTGCAAATGCTTGACTGAAGAAAGCATGATTGCGGATGCACGTTACCCCCTCTATAAGGTATGGCATATTCTATTTTCCATTAATATATAAACTTTTTTGGGAACCAAGCAAAGTCGGAAAAGTAAACGAAGGAACTGGTTCAGCCATTCCCCATTTTTATTATAATAGAAATGATAGAGCGGTAATTCTGGTATCTAAATATGGTTTGATCACTTAGGTGGAGAGCCCTATTTGAATTTATTTGCTTACATAAATAAATCTCTTTATAAAATAACCTAAAATTATACAAATAGAAACCCACAAAGCTCTCATGCACGCGCTAACACTCCAATTGCAATGCTAACTACAGAAATATATATATATATATATGTATGTATGTATGTATATAAGCTTACACAAAGGAGGGGCCTGTAGGATCCTCGAATATATATAATCCGTTGAGAAAACTATATGGTAGTTCACTAGAGTTACTATACAAATTACGTGCAAACGTGCAAGATAAATGATAAATCGGCAGTCGTAATGTCAGTCATTACTATACTGTTGGGGGAAATCATATAACAACTTTAAGTAATTTGAATATTTGGCATTACTTTTAAAAAGCGTTATACGAGAGCAGGGTTTAAATATTCTCTACTGCCGGATTATGATCAGCAGTACTTTAAAACAAAAACTAAAATGTATACTTTGAATTTTAAGTGAATAGTAGCACAGGATCTTGGTGAAACCGTGTTTTTGAGACTTGGTTGTTGGTAAGTAATTTGAATCACAATCTTTAATATTTCCCTTGACGATGGTGCTTCCAATGGGAAATACCGATCTTGCTGCGTTGTTATTTGAAAACAAAAGGCGATGTAGGAGTTTTATAAGAGTATGTACCAATTGATTCTTACAAAAAATATGAGAAACACTAAAGATTAACTATGAGTCAAATATTCAAGAAAAAAGTGATAAGCAATGTAGATGCGCTTCATCATAGAATGGAACAACAGATTGCTAGCAAATATGTAGTACCAATATTGTCGTATAGAAAATTGTAGAAGTAGGAATTAGAGAGAGATATAGCACGCAGCTCATATAAATTGATTCGAACTTAAATATAGTTATACAAAGTAGGCTGATACTGAGTTAGCTAGTGGGCTTCGATTGTTAATGGAGTTAGAGAAGACTTTTTTTTTGGTAATGAGAGTTGGAGAAGACTTGATCATTAGTAAGTACTTCGAATTTGATTTTAATCGCAATATCTAACATCATCTAGGCATGGACAAATTTTTTTTTGATATTTCTGAAATTTCTATCAAAATTCTCTCGAAATCTGGTTTCTTCATTCTTTCAAAAATTCTCTTTCTCTGGTATCTTTTCTTTCTACACACTTGGTTTATAAACTTTGCTATATTCTACGTATGGAATCTAGAAAGAGGATGATCATCCTAAACCAAGATAGCTAAAGTTAATTAGGTGTATGAACTTCTCATATGGCTTTACGCCAGCATCCTTAGCTTTGAAATTTATAGCACTTTGATCTCTCTTTGGCATCGTACGTTGGGGATGATCTAGGAGCATTTTGTGCATTTTTTTTTTTTGGGGTGTCCTCGGCATGAAAGGTTAAATTCAATATTTGAAAACTTGGTGTGAAAATTATCTTTGAATTTGATATTGGTAATTTCTTGTTTTACTCAAAAGAGAAGAGAAAATGATCTTAATTAACTTTTCTTACTCTAATTAATTTGCTTGTATTTTGGTCTATACGTGTATATATCTGACAGGCCATCATCCTAATTGGGGTAGGGAGACCACGGTATGAAGAAAAAGCAAAGAAATATTGGCAAGATTTCAATGACATGAGAGAAGACTTTAATGACCCTCCTAGTTTTACAGAAAGCATGAAAGAATGTTTGGAAGGGAATGGGGTTTGTAAACAGCTTGCAACAAGTTTTGATGAGTTTAAGAAGATTGTGTTGCGGCTCAAAGATGATATCAACAAGACGAATGAAAAGAGGAAGAAGAAGAATATTGAATGGAAATAAAAAAATTAAGAATTTGCTCAGAAAATTGCAAGGCTATAAAATGCATTGCATCAGCTTTTACTATCAGGATGAATAACAATTAGTAATGTAAATGTGAAACATAAAACATAACTACATATATGGAACTTGAAAAAAAAAAACATTTAATTAGCAAGTACGTCAGTTATGTGTGGAGTTTGTATATATAGTCACGTTTATAATACTTGTGATGCGCAAAGAATTTGTAAAAAAAGGTACTGTATATTTGGTAAAAGTTTCCTTTGAAATTTAGTGTATATATCCGGAAAAATTTTGTATCCTTTCCTGACATTGCGGTTGTGTATGGTAGAAGAAAAGAAAAATAGGAAGGAAAAAAAGGTATATAACCTAAGAGAGGAAAATGGAAAGGATGGGGAGGATCTTTTATTGTGTTTGTTATGGATTTCCTCTTCTAACCTCTCCATATAGGGAGTGATTAAATTCGAGGTTATTTGAGTTATTTGAAAACCCTCATCCAATCTTGTCTAACGAAAATCATATTTTGTTAGGAAATCAAGAAATTTTCATAGTTTCTTTGTGGTTGGATGATTTCTATCCCTATGATCTTAACCACAGTTATCTCATACTTATGGTACAAATTCTAACGCTATTGGCTCGAGTCAGCACTTTAATTTAATGAATAAAATTTGAATTTTAATGTCACTCCATTTTAAACATAAAATTACTACAAAAAGATAACATAAATTGTTTATGAGAAAATATAAATATATTTCCAAGTAACTCATGACGGTACTCAACTCATATATCATTCTCATTAAATGTTATTATCAGGGTCGGCCGAAGACATGTGAGGCCATTGGGAACAATTTTAGACTTGGCCAACTAATTTCAAACAATTACAAGGCACTTAAAAAAAATGCCTCGAATTCATGTCTTAAATTTATTTTATGCCATGAAATAGTCATGTCATGTGAGACCGTATCTAGAGCACCAAATAAAGCCTCAATAGTATATCATATAAAGATATTGGTAACATCTACAGGCGACTAGTATCCTACAATAACACTTAGAGGTATCCAGCTGGAATACTGCAATTCTCGGTAACTCGCTAGTATTTTACTGTAATACTAGGAGATACCCCATCGTAAGACTAAATTTTGACAACTGGCGATAAAGGTTAGTGGCTACTGATATTCTATTGTGATACTTTCGTTGGCTAAAGATTGTCAATATCTTAGGGGTGTTTGGGAGATGTATTCAAATCTTTGATTTTAATTTTGTTACAACGTTTTTCATCTTATAAAGAATTTGAACTTAAAAATATTTTCTCTCACAAAATTTATGACAATAAATTAAAATCATTGACTTCAACACTTTTCAACGATTAAATTAAACGGACCCTTATATTTATAGTCACCAAACGCCTTAAGATTTTCAAGGATATCCCGCGTGCAAAAAAGGCTGGGGTAGTGACAAAAGAATAGGTGGCAGAGGGGGCGGGGCGTCGACTAGGCTGTTTGGTTGGCGCATCATGGGGAAGAGAGATAGGAGGAGAGGCACAACGATAGATAGAAAGAGATGGAAAAAGAAGGAAAAAAAAAGCTTTGGGCTATCTTTTGGTATTTTGATCATTACAATCTTTAAAAAAAAATAATAATAACAGAACAAATTACAAGAGTTTTTTCCTCGTGACAAAATCAATCAACGCCAAGAAGCAGTAGCATCCTCCAAATTACCTCATAATTACACAACAATTTAAAAAATGAATCAATAATTATCAAAAGGCGATATATCTATCTCTATATATACATGAGAGAATAAAGAGGGCAAAATTTTATACAAGAGAGAATAAAGAGGGCAAAGTTTGAAGACTAATACTTATAATAGATTTTTTTATGTTGTGTTACATTTATTGTTATAATTTTTGAGAAAAGAATGCAATACTTGAAACACGTGCCTAAGGCCACGTGCCCATGCTAGTCTAATATAGAAGAGGGAATGGCTCATTTTTAAATTTTTGTACTTCAACCAAGGGGTATAATGTTAATATTGAACAAAGCCAATTTATTTCCTATTTAACTTTATATAAAACTTCAAGCTTATATTCCATCAAGTGCATTGTAAGAAAATGAGAGAGGTCAACTACTTATTTACTTGCTTTTTTTTTATTGTTTGCTTATTTTTAATTTTTTAATATTTTCTATTAAAATTTTTTTTCTCTAATTTATTCTTTAGTTTATTTTCCCAAACATGTCACGTATTTAAATATTTTTACACCGTTTATCAATACTTTTTTAATTAATTGTCGTGCTTAAATTTTTTTTTTGGAACGAATACTATTTTGTTCTTCACACTTGCTTGCTTTTGTTTCAAACTAATTGCAACTTATTTTTTTCATTAAAATAATTTCTCTCAAAGATGTTCAAAATCTGCCTTTTTATTCCTATATTTAAGTGTTTCGAAAATACCACTTTTACATAAACCTTTACACGTTTAACAAATGATTGCTTGGTCTTCTTTTATTTTTTTTAAAGAATTTTGTATTGAAAATAAGTTTCCTTATTACCTCATTGAAACAATTATTTTTTTCACAAACGTTTTCAATATTTTTTATTTAAAATTTTAAAGGTATTTTTATTTAATTTTATATCCATTATATATGCAGGTTTTGGTTTTTGTAATGTATGTTTTGTTTTTATAACGAGTTTTTGAATTATTAAACTATAATTCATTTTATCGATTTGAGTTTTGCTACAGTTAAAAGCTCTCACAAAAAAGTTACATCTAACTTTTCTTGCTATAGTTAAAAACTCTCACATGAAATTACATATCAATTCGAATCGGTGAATTGAAAGAGGCAAAGTCTTGATCAACAAAGGGCTGAAGTTCTTTTGGACACACCATTTCAGATCGAAAGCCTATACTATAGTGATGACTAGATCATAACCCATACCTCTTTTTTCTATTTTTTTTATTTTAGTAAATATTTCAACTTGTGAACACTATATATTGTATATTGAAATTTTTTTTATATATAATATAAGTTTATTTATATTTATTTAATAATTATCATTTTATGTATATATACAGTTTTATAACTTTATAATAAGTTTACACTACTATTTTCAAAAAAATTATTGTCTATGTTTTAATTTGAAAAAAAATTACAGGTTGATTATATTGATTCATGGTTGTACTCCCTATATTTGAAGATGCAAATGCTATATAAGTTTATGCAAATTATAAATTGAATATCATATTCATTTCAAGATATTTTCATAAAGAGAATTAACTAAAGAATATTAATTTTTGTATATTGAAGTATTGTTAAATGCGTTTATACTCGATGCGCGTAAAAATCCAAACTAGGCTAAGCTATTCCAACCTAAAATATTAAGGGTCATTTAGTTCACACGTTCAAGTCAGTGATTCTAATTCATTGATAAAAATTTTGTAAGAGAGTTATTTGTGAGAAATTTTTAAATTCAAATCTTTGTGAGAGGAAAACACTGCATCAAACCAAAATTAAAATTATGAGTTCAAATACATTTATCAAAAGGGTTCTAAATGAAAATGTGATACACAAATCCATAAAATAATATGATTCTAGCAATAGTTCCAACAACATCTATCTGTGCCATGTTTGGGGATGAATACTATTTTTCACGCACAAAGCTCATTGGAAGAGTTAATTTTTTTTTTCCCTGAAGATTTAGAAGGTGATATTGTTGGGATATATGCACATAAATCAAATAAGATGTAAATATTTTGCTGATTATCAATGAAATGAGGAATTTTTTCAATATTATTTTGCATACGTGTGATGTTTTATAAATATCAAAATCCCTAGATTATTTTTTGATGTAACTTTAAACATTGTATATAATTGTTATATGCAGAGGATAATGTTTGAAATAAAATAATCTAAACTTGTTCGTAATTATAAATTAAAGTTGGGATCTTTAATTTAAAATTACTAATGCGGTTCATTACATTCTGAATGAAACAATCTTATCCTAGATTGTTAATAATGAGATTATTAGAATGAAAGTATTTTATGTAATATGATTACATAGGACCGGAACATGATTAATTATGAATCTCTAATAAATTCCGTTATTAAATAGAGTATTCAATATTAATCAATGATGGTCATATATGAATTAATCTTAATTCTGAGTAATTAATAAACTCCTATTTATGATATTATGTTCTTTGACATATTGAGTAATGACACGTGTGAATAGTGTCAAAGTCTTGGTATATTGGGAGCATAGTAAAATAAATAGCCGGGAATATTAATTTACAAGATGAAATCCATTCCTTCATAATGAAGTAGATGGACGGTTCCCATAAGGGTTGATTCGAGACTTGAATAATAAGAGCGCTCAATTTTATGATTGGATCATAAAATATATTATTCATTAGAGGATCAATGGTACTTATGGAGAAAGATATAATTAAAGAGGTTAACGGAAAATACCTAGCTTTAATTATGAACCGTTTATGGAGGATTAATTCATATGTAGTGACTATATCAATGGACAACACAAATTCCGTGAACATAATTATTTTTATTATTTTAAGAGTGCAATTCCAAATTTATAGTGGAGTAATTTAGAATTAATAATTTTGATATATTAATTAAGGTGGTAATTAATTGTCAAAATTATTAGAGCTTAAAATAATAATGTCCATAATTCCTCTCAATGGCTCCATAAGATTAATGTGAACTGAATATATCATATTGGGTTATAATTATTAATATAGAATTGAGAATTCTAAATACACATATTAATTAATTTAATTAATTAATTTAAAATTGTTTTAAATTAATATGGATGAATTTAG
>NW_010367552.1:381673-401740 GCF_000414095.1 Morus notabilis
TTTTTTTTTTTCTCCCCCCCCCCCTTTATATATATATATATATATATATATATATATGCAAAAGAAAGGAAACGTGCAGGTGGATGTTTCCTCAAAAAAAAAAAAAAGGAGAAGTGGGAGGAAACGTGTGTTGCACATTTCCTCACCATGAAAAAAAGGGAATGTGCGGCTGCACATTAACTAATAAGAAGAGAAATTAGTTCTCGTAGTTTTGGCCGCACAGAGAGAAACAAAAGGTTTTTTTCCAGAGAAAAAGAAAAAGAAAAAACGGGAGAACAAACGAAAAACCAACGAAAATTTCTTGAATGCCATCACATACTTTTGAGAAAAGTGAGTGATAACTATAGGTGGCTTCCCTATTCATCCATCTCATGTGTTGAGAAACCCATTAGTGCGCCCACACGTTTGAGTTCACGTTAATCCGGAGATACGTTGAGAAAGAACCGTGGTGTTCTTAGAATTTAAGAGCTTAAGACGGTGTTGGAGAAGTTCAAGATTTACGTCCTAATCGAACGACGGTAAAATCCTCATTCTTTTCTTTAATATCTTTGTAGTTAAATTAACATGTAATAATGATCGTATTAAATTTTAATTTATGTGATTCGATCGATACCACGCTTCTGCACAATTTTTTTTGAAAATCCGGTTTGAGAAACCAACAGATATTAGGAACCCATCCATGTGCATCCAAATATTTGCGCAAGAATGTGTCGCTTTCGAAGAGTATTAACATAAGAAGTTGCCAATCATGCCAAGTTGCCGTCTAATTCACCAACTAATATGCATTTTTGTCCCATATCTGGAAAACGACTACCACTGCGTGAGGTGGCCGTTTTCAGTATCTTTCAAGTATATGTATCTTCAATCTTTAATTTTTATTAATTAAGATTAGGGAATGTCTATGGTGAGGTGAGTATGGTGTTTTATTATTAACCGTTAGATCGAAATAAGACAGTCACAAAGCATAAAAGACTACTAAATTATAATGAGTCCTCCCACATCTGATTCTTTCTAATAAAAAAACCTAATCTTTAAATGGTGGCGAAGATACGATAGTTTGGGTGGCGCGCAAATTGTCGGAGCTTGCCGCGAGTTGCAACTCCATGGGGGCAAATGCCGGCGTTTTTGTTTGGGATTTGTCAAGATATCTGCGGGATTTTGATTGTCATCCTTTTCTGATCATTGTGATTCAAATGGTGTCGTCATCAAAGATTTCAAACGGCGGCACGTGAGACACGCTCAACGGTCGGTCAACATTTGTGGAGGAGGCGATTGTTCGGGAGATGGTTTTATTTTAGGAAAAAGTTGTGAATTTTTTTTGGATAATTAATTTGATTATCATTATTAGAAATTGTTTTGTTTTAGGGAAAAATTGTGAGGATTACGGGCCCGTTCACATCGCTGATTCGAGTTTGTAATTCGAGTTGAGATGTGATTTTGTGTGAAAGCTTTTTACTGTAGCAAAAAAGTTACTGTTTCTGAGAGTTTTTTACTGTAACAAAACTCAAATTCTAAACTCGAATCGATGAAATGAACAGGGCAGTAATTAGTTTGATTTTCAAATAACGATTAAAAAAGTATGATTTTCAATTTGTGAAATTTATTTGGATAATTAATTTGATATTTATTGAAAATTTGATATGATTTTAGCAGTGTTGAAATAGATTTAATTTTACTTACCAAAAAATTTGGTTTAATTTTATGATTATTTCTAATTTTTCAATTTTTGAATATTATGAGTATTTTAAAAACAATAATGTTTTTAAGCTATAATTTGATGTGGGAAACCCTCACAAGCATATAATATGGCCTATTGGATTTCACCTTACAGATATGGTGAATTGGCTCGCTCTATTATAGACATCCACTTAATATTAACATACAAGGCAAAAAAAACCAAAAGTTTTCTCCTCCTTTAAACATGCGGCATTACAAGATCAGAAAAAAATAAATAAAGGAATAAATAAATAAATAAGATAATAAAAAAAACATGTGGCAACACAAAAGAGATTTCTCCTTCTTTTGAGACAAGTATTTGTTTTAGGGTATGTTTAGAAGGTATACTCAAACTATAATTTTTGATTTTGATGTTTGAAATTTAAATTTTTTTATGAGAGGAAAAATAATGTATCAATTATTTAAGTTTGAGTAGATGAAACAAACGTACCCTTAATTTCTTTTTTTTTTTACTTTTCATGATTTTTTTATCTTTTCTTTTTTCTATTTTTTTTATTACAAAGTTCCTACATAGTTTAATTCTATTTACGATGTTGAAACACTTCCCCAGCCCAGCCCAAAAATTTTTTTTTTTTTTTTTTTTTTTTTTTTTTATCGCCATATTTAGATTTTTTTATCAATGGTAGTCTCAATTGCAATTTATCTCATAAATAAAACTACTCAAATTTATTTATTTTTAAATAGTTTCTCTCACATATGAGCATACTCAGTATTCTTTTTTTTCCAAATGTGTTGCTTATATTTTTTTCTCTAATTACTTTATTGATATCATATTTTTTCAAACGTGTCTCGACCTAAATACTTTTTTTTTTCTTATAACTCTCTTAAATATTATTTTTTCATATGCACCCCATAAATAATTTACTCTCTAATTGCTCCACCAAAAACTTTGTTTTCTTTTAACTATTTTCTACTTAAATTTTTTATATTTTATTATTTTTACTAAATTAAAACTAAAGGAATACTAAGTCAATAAAAAATTTTGAAGAAATTTTAAATCATTATATTTAAAAAAAAAATAACACATTGAATAGTAGAGCGTGGTTTCAACTAGTATACATATAAAGCACATTCATTGAAGCCATGTTTACCTAACAGTAATAGAATCATGTAATTGGAAAGAAAGTATAGTCGGAAACAATCTAATTTTTCTTATCCATAGTTTACTGAAATATTTTTGTGCATAACAAATTAGAGTTTATTCAATTTAATTAAGAATTAATGCTAAGGGAATTTAAGATTAGCGTTCATGTGAGTTCCACTGAAGTATCATTCCGATTTTTTTAATACAGAGCTGAAGAAATGGACAGGAAACACTTCCTATTTCCGTTTCTCATTTATGTAAAGTAAATGGTTTCATATACCAAAAAAAAAAAAAAAAAGTAAATGGTTTCGTATACAGACTTCACATAGCTTCATAGTAACAGCTTTGTTTTTTGTTTTAATATCGTTCTCTCACCTAAATGGCTGCTATTACATTCTATAACTGTAACGCCTCTCACGGACGTAACATAATTCGTTACTTACATCGTTAACTTTAACAATTTTAATAAAAATAGAAAATAAACTCAAATATATATATATATATATATATAAATACATATCCCAGGAAAATAAATTTTAATAAATTTTTGTTTTAAAATCAAAAGTGAACCCGTATCTATATAAGACAATCCCAAAGGTTCAAAGAACAAACATCTAAATAAATAAAAGTTGTGAAGTGAACATAATTACTTTAAACCTAAAATCTCAAAAAAGTTTAATAATTACTGAAGTCTCGAAAATACAAAGTGTGGAATATAATTGAATAATTGTGGCGTCTTTCCGTTTTCAATCCAATGTTCCTTGTGCACAAGCCCGTTCTCGTCCTGCATCCTAAACATCTTGCTTCTTACCCTTATATGCAACATGATATAATTCTTGAGTAAGTAAAAGCTTAGTAAGTACACTTCCTTATCTCACAAAAATATAATTTAAGTTTTCAATGAAAACGTAACATAATCATCATCATAGTAGTGCACGAAGCATACCTTTATATATATAACATATCTTTCTTTAAATTTTCACATTAAAACAATGTTCATTTTATCTTTAGGGACCCAAACGTTGCACCATTAACATCGTTGGCGCGCCGTTATGAGAGAAGTGAGGTAGCTAATCCTAAACCATACATGACAAGTCCACCTAACGGGACAGTCCTCCTAACGGGACATCGTAAACATAAACATAGGGCATGCAACGCTTCATAAAGTGATACTTGTATAGATATATAGTTTTCTTTAAAACTTGTCATAGATAGTAAAATCATAATCATGAAAACATCCTTCTGAAATTCATCGTAAAAAGGTCTTGAAAGAAGAACCTATTGTTCACAAACCTTTAATCATAAAACATTCCTTAACATTTTTATAAACTTTTATCATGTTGCATGTGAGAATGTACTTACTTAATTCGCTATCTTACTTAACCTTTTTGTTGTACAAGGTGACAGATGTCCCGGTTCATGCTCTTCCTCTTGGGTGTTCATATCAACTCATTCCATAATAACATTAAAAATCAATATTCATATCATTGAGACATTGAATCACAACATAACTAATCTAATATCATCATTACATAATTATACAATTATCATACCACCACTTTTATTCACATAAAATCATGATTATAACTCAATTTACATAAATGCTTTTTCGAGAAAGTAGAAAACATAAAATCAACATATAATCGCATGAGCATAAATTTTATCTCAAATTAAAATCCCAAGGAGCAATGATTTTATAATTTTCAAAATCTGTCAACCAAATCAGCCAAGCGCCAAAGTTCGCAGAGCACATCATGGTCAACTAATTTTAATTAAAAATCCAGACATGATCAGAAACTGAAATTTTGTATACTCCTTAATAACATATCCACAATGACTTCCAAAATTTTATGGATTAAAATAATCTCATTTAGCATATAAAACAGATTTTACAAAATCTGTCAGCATGCGTAAACCAGTAAACAGTCTTAAATCTAAAATCCATAACAATTACAATATGCTTGTAAAAATTCCGTAAAACTTACCAGACAATAATAACATATAAATACATGACATATCCAAAAATAACAGTAAAATAAAATCACATTAACCCTCTACACCTTTTAGATATCAGAGATCACATAATTCACAGATTCTAGAGACCTTAACCAACCTTGAATCAAAATTCATTATTAAAAAATAGATAATTCATAAAACCTTAAACTTTTAATGTAATCCTAATATCATGGAATTAAAAATATCCAAAATTCGAACTCATTAAAAACATGTTCATAACATATAATTAAAATTCATCAACCAAAACCAAACACTAGAATTCTCCTTAACACCATTCTAAGAATATCAAATATAATTTATGAAAGTTTTCTATTATTAAAACATAGAATTCTACCTTGAATCCTTTGAAATTCTCTAAACAAATGTGATGGCTTGTACATAAAAGTCCCCGAAAGAATTCTTCTAAAGTGGCGTGAAAGAGAAGAAGGTGGGAGACGGAATATTAGTTTCGGAATCGAAGAGCGATGGAGTCTCTCTTAGAAATTTTTTGAATGATGGTGGTAGCCTAGGGTATAAATGTGTATTGAGAGGAGAGAGAGAGAGAAGGATAATAATTTTAGAGAATAAGAGAAAGTGAGAGAGACTTTAAAATGGGGCTCTTTAGAATGCTTTAGGTATATATAGATCCCCTAGAAGAGACTTCACAAGTGGATTCCAATCTCATTTTAAGGCTATGTTTATTAAGAACTAAGAAATATAGAAAAATGTGAGAGGGAAAGGCTAAAAGTAAACCAAAGGTGAGGAGGTGAGGAGAGAGAAAGAGCTCTTTTTATTTTATTTTAAGCGTTTGGTAGAATAAATAGAAACGAATAAGGATAAAATGAATAAAGTTTAAGGGGATTTTTTTTTGTAAGTACTAAAAAATGAATTATTGAAAATATTTTATTTTTAATTGTTAAATTTATATCAGAAACTGTATTTTTTTATTTTCACGTGATTTTAAAATTCTAATTGATAGATAAAAACAAAATAATTCTTTCACATGAACGTAGCTCACTCGACGTTCCATGGCCAATTGAGGGAAGGAAATGTGTCAGTTTCATGTCAATTAGTTGTATATATAAAGCTTGGATTTGCTAATTGCCGAGACAAATCACTAATCATAAAATTTTTTCACGTTATCTATTAAAACAAATAAACATTAAATTTAACAGATGGATCGATGCCTAACAATCGTCATGAAATCCGCAATATGCCACCGGATACAACGAGAAAAGCATGTAAATCCAAAAAGGAAACGAAAAAGAAAGAAGGAGATGCTTTGTTCCTTTCATAATGAATGTAGAAACGGCGGTGGCGAGGAAAATTAATTGAAGCCCCTTTTCTTTTTTTCTTTTTACTTTACATATTTTTTAAGAGATTTTTTACACATCGGTAGACTATATTTTTTTAACAATTAAATTTACATATTTTTTAATTTTTACGTAATTTTATATAAATTTGATAAATAAAAAACTTAATTTATTAGTATATTAGCGTACTGAAAAAAAATCTTTTTTATTTTTTTCATCTCCAAAAATAAAATCTTATAAAGAGTACACGTTATTTATTTTATTTTTGAATCATAAATCCTCTCTATTTAATTAGCACCTCAAAAGTTGATTGCCAAGATATACTAACAATCATGCAGTGCATTGACAATTATGTCGCGTCATTTAATGATCAAATAACAATGACACCACAAGTACAAAGTTCTTCACTAAATTTTGGATAGCATAACAATTATCTTTATTAATTTTTTTAACAAACAATATTGTAGATGAATGACCAATTTAAAATTTTCAGATTTATAAAAAGTTATAATTTCATCAAAAAAGTGAAATAAAAAACCCATTAATTACATTACTCAATAAGAAAGCTTTTTTTTTTGTATATAACTTAATTCCTTAGTATTGTCCACAAAAAAGATTTTTTTTTTCCTTCTTTTGAATAAATATTGTCCCCAAAAAGTTCTACATTATATCCTAAAAAATAAGTTATATATATGTTATTGTCACGGCTCATGTAAAGTGACAAATGATAGTAGAGTTTTATCTCTTTTGCAAAACAAAAAAATTGAAACCTTCATTTTTCTCAAATTTATTAATTTACAATTTACAAATATATTAGGAAAGCTAAATTCACACAAAAGAAGGAATAAGGGGAAAAAGAAAAAAGAAAAAAAGAAAAAAGAAAAAAAGAAAAAACTATTAAAGGAAGGTGAAAAAAATAACGGAAACAACAAATTGTGGTTGGTTTCATGGGGAAAGCAGCGTCAACACCTCCTCTGTTCTTCCAATCAAAGCTGCTCTGTTTCTCTCTGCTCTATCTCTCTTCTTCACTCTTCTTCTCTCTCTACATTTCTCTCTCTAAAACCAAATGCCTTGTCAGATATTCTTCCTTTGAACCTCTCCAAACTCCTCTTTTCTCTTACCCTTCTTCCTACGGAGAACACAAGTACGCAATCCCAACCGTCCGTTCCACTTGCTCTTCCCCTGTTTTCTTCTCAGGTACGACAAATTTCTCTCCAGTTTTCTGCACCCTTTACGTCTACGAATTCCGTTTCTGGGTTTTGATAATTGTCGTTTTCCACAAGTGGCTTTTGGTTTTTGCGTCAGATTATGGGACGGTTGTGAAGAAAATTGAAGATTTGTGTAGAACTTCTTCGTCCTCAGTTTTGAGGTATTTGGAGGGAAACTATGACACATTTGGTGGGAATTTTACAGCCCACCAGAGATTTTCATATTTCGATCATCAAAATGATACGACAAGAATTCCTTGTGGATTCCTCAAGGAATTTCCGATTACTGATTCAGGTTAGCGGTTCGTACCTTTTTTTTTTTTTTTTTTTAATTTTTTGGCATTGCAAAAACATGAATAAGAAAAAAAATTCTTTTATCTAGAAATTTTTTTTTTTTTGGTTAAAGAATTCTAAACTTCCAATGATAATGATGCTTTTGCAAACCATTCTTTTTTTTTTTTTTTTTTTGGTAATGCAGGCAAATTGACACGTTTTCTTTTGGTTATTTGTATTGGAATCAGATCGAATTGCAATGGAAAATTGCAAAGGAGTTGTCGTGGTATCGGCAATCTTCAACGACCACGATAAGATTAGACAACCAAGAGGCCTTGGATCCAAAACACTTCAAAGCGTATGTTTCTACATGTTTGTGGACGATATCACACTAAAAGGCCTAAAGAACCACAAATTACTTTCGGAAAAATCGCGCGAAAATTCGATCGGTGCTTGGAGGATTGTTAGGGTCTCAAGCAAGAATTTGTATGAGAATCCGGCCATGAATGGTGTCATACCAAAATACTTAGTTCATAGGCTTTTCCCAAATGCGAAATTCAGTATTTGGATAGACGCCAAGTTGCAGTTGATGGTTGATCCGTTACTTTTGATTCATGCACTAGTTGTTTCACAAAAGGCGGACGTGGCAATATCAAAACATCCATTTTATGTTCACACCATGGAAGAAGCAATAGCAACTGCTAGGTGGAAAAAATGGTGGGATGTTGATGCTTTGAGGAGACAAATGGAAACATATTGTGAGTATGGATTGCAGCCTTGGAATCCCAATAAGCTTCCATATACCTCAGGTAACTTTTGTAGTTTATTCATAAGTGAATTACTGTCTTGTGGTAATCAGAAAACCAAAATTCTTTAGGGCATGATTATATCATAAATGGGTTAATCTCACGAATGGTAACTAAATTTACTTAAATTTTACTTTGGTTCTTGATTTTAAAACGTCAGAAACTCGAGGCTGATTTATTAGCTTGTTTTAGTCTTAGCCCTATCGTCAATTTAAAGTTAAAATAAGCACTAAATGTGGATGATATTTTGTTATCATAATGTTATTTTCCATCACCGTCACTTGCATATCTTGTGTTCGTTCAGAAAAACGTTATTTTTTTTTATTACCATCAAGTGTACATTTTGTCCTCTTTTTAATACTCAACTGAGAAAAAGAACAAAACTAAAACAAATTAATAGATTGAGATTATGTTTACAACATTAAAGGTCAGACACAAAAAATGGGATTTGGGAAAAATTTTAGGATCATTTACTGGATAAATCCTCCATAAAATGGGCAATTCAAGATGAGAACTTGAATGATTGTGCTTCAAAATGTTAAATTCCTATTAGTTTAGGAGAAGAGAAAAGGAAGTAGGTATGATATTATGCATATTGGCGTGCTTGAAATAAAGGGGCTATAATCACAAAGAAAATGAAGAAAGCAATATTTATTTAATACGTGGTTTGGTTAGGTAGAATCAGCCTCAAGAGTAGTTAACCAGTTTAGTGCTTATACTATTATTATTTCAGTAGTTTTCTTACTTTGAAAGACAAGTAAAAGCTGAGTTTTCTAAGGCTTGTTGTGATGAATTATTGATCCGTAATGATATGCAAATAAATTTTTGCGAGATGCCTTCGACTAAAAGCTATCCGAGAAGATCATTACTTTAATGATTATATACATCTTTAGCTAGACATGTTTAGCAATAACTTTAGGAACTGAAAGCCATGGTGTACACCGTGGGGGAGGCTCATTTAGAAGTAGTTTTCCAAACTATCATCATAAAAAGTAACCCAATAGTTGACTCCTTGTGTTCATTGGATATTTCCTCATACTTAAGATCTTCTAGACATGATGAAGTGAGAAATTAGTCGTGATATAATCTAGATTTTCTGAGATAAAATGGTTATTAATTAAGAAGTGTAAAAAGAAAAACCTTATTATTTTCACTTCTAAGACATCATTACAATGCTCTATAAGACAAAAGGATAAGGGTAAATTCAAGGGAGATTAATATTTAATGGAAAAATCGGTCACAAAGTACTATGAAAATGAAGGTTTAACTAGTGTGGTCCAAAGTATTAATTAATTGGTCGAGTTTGAAGTGGTCCTGCATATGAAGTATGCATCATGCTATTCATGCCAAGGAGGACAATTCATAATTAATTGTGGAGCAAACGTCGTTTTGTAGAGTTAAAACCTGAACGACATACTAGCGTATTTCCCCTCAACTCTATTGAAATTTGTATTTTGTTTTGTTCGATCGATGTATATATCCTAGAAAACGTGGTGGGGTCAGCTTTCCCTATATAATATAATAGTACTTTATATATGGGATGTGAGTCTTCCATGCAGACGTAAAAGCCTGTCTAGTTGCTGATATTTTTCTTGGGGTCTACTCAAAATTTTTGTTTTTTACGATAATTTGACATGATAAGATTGATAAGTCCTTTAATTAAAGGCGATAAATTTTGATCATACCATACAACTAAATATGACTTATTAAAACTTAATATGAATTATTAAAATTTGAGTTGTTTTTGTCTAATGAGACCCAAAAATAAATGAATTTTGGCTGTCTAAATTATTATGAATCATCATCTAACCTTTGAAAAAGTGTGACAAGATACGACTAGATTTAACTGGTGGTACCAAAAGAAAAGTCAAAAGTATAATCACGCTTTTATTTTTGTTTTGAAGTAAATGCTAGAAAAGACTCCATAAGTGACCAATTATGAGTCTCAAATTGCAGTGAATTACATCAATTGTGCTTGTGCTTTATATACCTCTTATTTAGGTACTTGGATAGAAAATTAATCAAATTACGTATCTTTGTGTTTGTTAGACGTCCCGGATAGTGCTCTTATTCTGAGAAAGCATGACTTGGAGAGCAATCTTTTCTCTTGCTTATTGTTCAATGAGTTGGAAGGTTTCAACCCAAGAGACCAATTGGCTTTTGCATACGTGAGAGACAATATGAGACCAAAACCAAAGGTGAACATGTTTGAGGTCGAAGTGTTTGAGAGAATTGCTGTGGAATTCAGGCACAACCTGAACCCTGGAGGTGGGACCAAAGGGTCCCAGACTAGAAGGACCAAAAGGGCAAGCTCAGATTCGAGGTTTGTAAATGGCAGCTGTCAGAAGTACCTTTTGGAGATGTGGGGTGAATCCCATGATTGATTTCGTCTCTTAAACTATAGAGAGAGAGAGAGAGAGAAGACAAAAAAAAAAAAGTGACAAGGGGTTTGGGGAGAAGTCTAGATGAATGCTGATTGTGATTACAGGAGGACAAATCTTCTCTTTTTGTATTTGTTTAGTTTGTTAATTCTTTTGGTAGGAGATGATTCCTTTAAAAAAAAAAAAAAAAAGGGGGATTACAGATCATAGTTACAGTAAAGAAAGATGTGTTTATCAAACGAAGTAGTTAATATAATATTTACATGTACATATAATTAAAGTGGCTACACAACGATGGAAATAAGTTTTGTTATAATATAATTAATAATATCCTTACACTAATCAAATTGCATGAATATCATGTTGTGACATTAGTTACAAAATGAGATCTTGGTTAATGTGTGGAACTAATTGAAATTGGTAATTATACATGGTTAGTAGGACTCAAATTGCAATGGAGAATGCAGAAGCTGCGCGAGAGACCTTTTGCAGATGAGATGTTGAGAAAAAGATTCTTTTTACTCAAACCATTATATTGGCTGCAATAAGGTCACAAATGGACAAATTAGCAAACCTATTCGGAGTTGTTTACAATATACTAGTTAGAGAATAATTTGTATGATAATGCTGAAAATATGTTATAAAAATAAACAACCACATATTCCTGAAATACGAACAACAAGACATCAACAAATTAGTAATAATGTACAAAATGTAGCAATAGAGAGAATCTAGAAATTTCTGGGGATATGATAAAAAGTCGGCCTAACAAAGATTGAAAGTATGAAAAAGTGTTAAAAGACAATATTGCGAGCAAATGTTTTGTGTTCTTAAAAAGAAAAAAATAAAGAAAAGAAAAAAGAAAAAAAAATTGATGAGATGAACAAAAGGTACCATATAACACAGGTAAAGTTCGGAAGTTTCAAATGTGGGAAAGAATATTGAAAAACATATAAGAATTATATATTAAATGGAGATACTATTGTCACTATTTCCATGGAGTGTCCGTGAAATATTCCAATATATATTATGAAAAACATCAATGCTACCAGTAGTATAGGAAAAATAGGTATTATTTCTGAATAATACAAGCTGTAAAAGAATATATCTTTGTTTTCCCGACTCCGTGGTATCAGTACCTTTCAGATATCGCCTATGTTTGTTGTATTATTCAAAGCAGAACCATTAACTATTTCATTGGTTTTGGATTTATCAATCAGTCCAACACTTGCAAGTTGCACACAATCAGACGATTCATACGAGACAACATACACATAACAAAAGTCTTAAGTCTAGCAATGATACAATTCGACGAATGTAACTTTTTTCTTGGGTAATACGATTCATACGCGTGTGTAACACCTAGTATACTAAGTATAACTTGACTTTATTTTGTTTGAATGTTGCACTGAAGCAACTAACTATTACAAACACAAACCAACGATAATATACGAGAGTACGAAAAAGTTGTATTTATCATACTGGTTCGTGTACCGTATTGGTTTGAGTACTGAACTTAAGACAATTTCTATATGTGTGTGTGTATTTTTTTCTAAATGAGAAGTAATGATAAAAAAATCTCAATGTCTATCAGACAAGAAAAGGAAAAGGATAACAAAAAAAAAAAAACAACTTAAGCCTCGTTCATTTCACCGATTCGAGTTTTTAGTCCTAGGTTTCTATAATTAAAATCTCTCAGAAAATGTCACATTTAACTTTTTCTGCTACAGTTAAAAGCTCTCAGAAAATATTACATCTCAACTTGAATTGAAAACTCGAATTCGTGAAACGAACGAGGCCTTAATGTATTTTTTTAGAACACTTCCCATAAACAAGCCAGTTAGTGTAGTTTTTTTTATTTTATTTTTTTTTAAGAGGGAAAAATGGTTAAAGGAAATACCTAGCGCCTTTTATTATTGATAACTCTAAGAAATTAGAGTTATCTTATGCATTTTCAGCTTAAAGTTTTTTTAGTCAAGAGTGTATTTCATTGTTTTCTTCTGTGTTTTACCTTAGATTTTCCAGTTTTGTATTTTATCTTGCTAAATTATGTACTTGCGCTGCTTTCGAGTTAAGAAGTAGTAAATTGAGTCAAAAGAGGCTTAAATATATCTAAGTTTTAGTTTTGTAAATTGTAGGGTGACAGTAGTAGCATTCTGGGTGTAGTTGGCAAGTGGGATGACATCATCGCACTATCTGGGAGAAAAGGACAAAAACCAATGTGAGCTGATTGAGCTGTATAGTAGTGTGGACCACTACAATTCTTATCAAATTACACCTCAACCCTTTTGTTACCCTAAGAAGGAAGTGTTTTCTAAGAGAGGTAGGCAGCCGCCGAGTAGAAGAGGAGAAAATAGAAGGAAATAGAAGCACAGTACCTCTCCTCCAAAAAATACAGTACAGAGAGACGTGAGAGAAGGAAAGAAGACATAAGGTTGAAAGAAGCAAGGCCAGACAAAGAGAGATCCAAAATCCAGTTGAAACTCTTTCTTCTATCTGTTAGCTTAATTCTCTTTTGTTATTTGGATATTAATTTAGTCATGGAATATTCTTGAACTTTGGATCTTGTAAATCTCAGTATGAACTAATTTGTTTTAGCTAGGCCTGCTAATAGAACCAAAGTTGTAAGAATGACAATTTGTGTATGAAATGCTATTGAGTTACTATTCATGTTCATTCATGTGTGTTTATACTTATTTCTATTCTTGACTGGCCATTAATTATAGGATACAAAATTAAGATTAATACTGAAAAGGTTAATTTTAGTATGATCTAACATGGATGATGCTTATTCAATAACCTTATTTTAGTTGTTAATTAGTGGATGGTATAGGAATATATTATTCACCTTGCATGACTTAAAGAAACTTGAGCTTAGATCTGCATTCTGAGAACTGGATTCACATAGGAATATGCTGGAAATGGTTTAAAGAATCTTAGTCATAATTAATTCGGAATAATTTTATGCAATAAAAGAGTTTCTATTAACCGGGGTAGTAAATGTTGTAGCATTTCGGTAACATTTTCTGTCAGACTTACAACTGAGGGAAAATTAGTAGACCTAGCTCATATAAATCATTGATTTACAAACAATAATTACGTTCTTGCTATTTCTAGTCACTTTTGACTGCATTTATTTTGTATCTATTTTCTTTACTTCGTTTTAGTGAATTTTTGTCATATTCATTCTTTACTTGATTTGTTGATTACTTAACTTCCAGCACATAGTTTTGGTGATTCAATCTCTTGAGACGATATATGTACTTCAGTATACTTTATTACTTGTGCGATCTGTGCACTTACGGATTCACACAATAATTATGCTTTTTCACATGGAGTTGTAAGCTCTTGCAAGGAAATGACCCTGTTTTGCCAATAGTTAATGTTGCAGTATTAACGTAGCTTCTTCAGGGGAAAAAAATGTTACATCACGGGTGTAACTAATATCTAAATCTGATTACCCAAACAAAAACAAAACAAAAAACAAAAAACAAAACAAAAAACAAAACAAAAAACAAAAAACAAAACAAAAAACAAAACAAAAAACAAAAAAAAAAACAAAAAAAACAAAAAACAAAAAACAAAACAAAAAACAAAAAAAAAAACAAAAAAAACAAAAAACAAAAAACAAAACCCTAATATCTAGATCTAAAATTTGCTTTCCTCAGACAGTTTTCCATCTCTTTGCCACTTCTTGGTTTTTCTCCGGAAAAATGCCAAATACTACAGAGGTGCTTGAATACTAGCTACTAATTGTCAATTTCAGGATTTTGTTCAAGACTTGTGTAGGTCAGTGGTGCTACCATAAGTGAGCAATCAATTTACTTAAATTAAGGCGTGTTTATAAGTTTTTAGGTATTTTACACCTTTGTCCCCTAAATTTGTATGGTTTTAGCAATTTGTCCTCTGAACTTTTAATTTTGATAAGTTATTCGTTAACTTGTAAAATTATTGCAACGTGCCCTATTTTAACATTGATTGTGTTAAATTAGTGTAAAAAAAAAAAAACACGCTCGATGAAAAATTCTAACATCTCAATTCAAATGTAACACAAAGTCTTAAGTAAATTTAGTAAAATGGGATACATTGCAACAGTTGTACAAATTTAGGGGTTGATTGTCAAAATTAAAAGTTTAGAAAATATTCGTTAACTTGTAAAATTATTGCAACGTGCCCTATTTTAACATTGATTGTGTTAAATTAGTTAAAAAAAAAAAAACACGCTCGATGAAAAATTCTAACATCTCAATTCAAATGTAACACAAAGTCTTAAGTAAATTTAGTAAAATGGGATACATTGCAACAGTTGTACAAATTTAGGGGTTGATTGTCAAAATTAAAAGTTTAGAAAATAATTTGCTAAAAGCATGCTAAGTTCGGGGGGTTGTGCTAAAACCTTAGTAGACTGTTATGAAAAAGGAAACATGTTTAGCAAAGAGTGGAGGGTGTTGACGATGGAATCTCGCCAGCAACCAAGAGCCCGAATTCCAAGTTCGAAACTCAGATCAACGAATCAAAACAACAAAAAAGAAAAAATAAAAGAGTAAATCACACCAAATCCTCATGAGCTCTCAATTTTTTGGAAATATTTTCAGACTCTAATTTTCGGACCCCTCCTTCCTTTTCTCATATTTGTAGGTTGTCTTTCTCGAGTAACCGCTCCTTTGTTAGAGTAACAGTCCATCATTTCCGTACTTTTTGCTTCCTTCAGGACGTGACTCTTCACTCCTTCCCGAACATAACCTCCGCTTCCCTTGATGACAATCCGCATCTCATGAGATTGCTGATGTGGTGATTCCCTTATTTCCCACGTGAAAAAGATGAGTGGAGGGTTGGGCTTTCGTTGTATCCTCCGGCCCAAAAAACACCAAGTTGAGGATACCTTAGGCCTGAGGTGTTGGGTTCAAGGTATACCTTGAGCTCAGGGGAATTATGCTCAAGGCGTCGAGTTTAAGGGAACCGACCTTAACGTGTTAAGCTCAAGGGAATCGAGCTCAAAGTATTGAGCTTGAGAGATTTGAGCTTAAGGTATCGAGCTTAAAGGCGTTGAGGTTGAAGTAATTGAGAACTCGGATTCTGAAGTATCCCAATAAATGCAATTATTGACTTAAGGAATCTTCATATAACAGAGGGAATACTTGATCCAAGTACATGTTTACGGCCTATTAAGAATTAAGGTTGTATTCTTAAGTTAGTAAGTAAATGCATGGATGGAAAGAAAAGGTAGTATTTACCCCTTTTTTTTTCTATTGATGATTCCCAAACCTGCTTTTAAGAAAGGGAGTTTAGTGTACCCTAATTTTCTTTTTATTTGCAAGTTGAACCCATATTTTAATCTTGACAATTAAGAACAGAAATGTGACGACTTTTGGCAACGTAGTCTATGAGATAACGTTATCGATTAATAAATGCTAACTGGATCTTAAATGCATAAATTAAAAGGTTTCAATTACATTTTGTGCAAATTATGGGGCATTAGTCGACATTTGTTAGTCATTGGACTACAGTCGCGTTAGATTTTTTATTTAGGGTCTTATTTATCAAAATCAAAACTAGTAATTCAAGTAACCAAACACTGATAAGTTCAGGGCTCAGGATGAAAAAAAAAAAAAAAAAGGATCAAACAAATGTTTGCTGAGCTTCAGCTTTACTCTTAAACCCTGTTCATTTCGCTGATTCGAGTTTTTCTACAGTAAAAAGCTCTCACAAACAATCACATCTAATTTTTTTACTACAGTAAAAAGCTCTCACATAAAATCACATCTCAACTCGAATCAGCGAACTAAACGGGCCCTTAATTGATCCTGCATTCGGTTGTTACACTTAATTGGATAACACCGGTAGTGATAAGATGACAATAACAATAAAAAAGATAAAATGGAAAGGAAACAAAGAAGTTCTTTGAAAGAACGAACTGTGTTAGTCCTGCAATAAAATAAATGAAAAACTGTTGTAGAAAGATAAGTCAGAATGAAATTAGGAAAAATATAAATCCAACCCCCAAAAGAGGGTTCTATTTTATTATTATTATTTTTTTTTAGAAAATTAGAAATCTCTCTCAACTCACTCTTTTTCTTTTGTGTCATTCTCTTATAATTATATCATTTTAAGTCGAAATATAATGAAAAAATGTTAGGGTAGAAATTTTAGTGTTTTTTAATAAAACACACCAAAAAAAAAAAAATTACAAAACTCAAGAACAAATCGGCCACAAAAGCCTTCAAAAGAAGCTAACACATGACCCTCTAAAAGCTAGAATTCTTCTATATTTCACTTTTTTTTTATTTCCTCTCATTTAAATTGTTGAAGTTAGGAATAAGGTCTTTACGACTTAACAATTTAGTTGAGGTTTTATATTTGAAATAAAAAAGTATAAATAACATTTTTTTTTTCGCAAGTAACATCATATTTAAACTGTGGACAAACACGTGTGTTTGATAGACACAAGAATATATATTATGAAATTAGAAAATTTTAGTTGGACAAAAGTAAAGAAAAATCTTTTGCAAAGACATTTTTGTTTTCCTTTAAATGTTGGATATAATTTTAAGGCCGTTTTGTTGGATTTTAAGGCGCACATAATGGTGTATAGTCTAAAGGTCAATGTCTAAAAATCTACGAGACATGAAAACAGAAAGTATCATATTAAAAATATCATAATATTTCTAGTATTTTGACTGATTGAGTAAGTGGGCAACTTATTCTCCAATATATAATAAGAGCAATACTTTCTATATTTTGTGCTTGTTCCCTTTATGATATGTGTTGCTGTAAATAGCTAGATAGTAAAGCATAAATAGAAGTGTGCGACAGAAATTTGTCGAATCTCAATCAATTCTCTCTCTCCCTCCTAGTCTTCCATAGGTTCTTGAGTTGTGGATTTATCATGGTTGTTTGAGTTCTGCCTTTGTAATAACCACGCACACCGTGAGCTCTCATGGTTGTTTGAGCTCTGCCTTCATAATAACCACGCATACCGTGAGCAATCAACGGCGTGGTGATGATCATGATCATGGAGCATGAAGATTATGTTCGTGACTGGAGTATAGTGAGGCTATCCCGTAGCGATTCTTAGACCGGTGCTCATTCAGAGATTATATACGACACCACGCAAACGCTTCCGCATATGTACCTAGGGGTAATTTTTTTCCTTCACCTTTAGTTTTTACTTCATGGTTCAAATAACAAGTTTGAACAAAGTTCAAATATTCATGAATTACCTCAATTAAACATATTGAATTGGGGTATGCACTATCACTGAACCCAATGAATAGAGCTGTAAGTTCGAGTCAGGCTAAACGGGCCGGATCAAGGTCTGTCTCTGTTGGCTCATGCTCGGGCTCGGCCCGCCCCGACCCTAACCTCCGGGCTAAGGTTTCGAGTTCAAATGTTTATTCAGACTGCCCCGCCCAATCCAAACGCCCTGTTTTTAAAGATTTTTTTAAAATATTTCATAAAATTTCAAGCCAAGTTGGGCTATCCCCCATTTAAGGTTGGCCCGAACCGACCTGGAATTTTCATTTCGACTGACCTAAAAATTTTCTTTGGTAGATCCTAAGACGAATTATGTACACAATGAGGATCACAATCATTGATACAGTTTGGGTACCAAGCTATCTTATCAATATATTTAAAAAAAAGCCTTCGATGTAGTGATGAAATTTTTATACAAAATAAATCCTAGGTAACTCAAGTGGGAGAGCCGTGTTATGGGTGACCTTATTGCACGGTTCAGAGAGCACTTGTGTATGTGATGCAAGTGAACGTGTACGAAAAAGCTGTCGTAAAGTTTCGTTGTTCGTTCCGTCGTCGACCCTATCTATGTTTCTACGATGGCCCAAGAACACGCTCATTCTTCAGCCGTAGAGAGACTTTTGAATTGCGAGGTACCATTTAGCTAATGGAGATATTAACTCTTCCGGGAACCAGTAACGCGTAAACCATGTCAAACCAAGACCGATCAATATCCGAACGGAACGGATTCGAACTTCTCCTAGAATAGTTTCCGGTGCGAAATGAAATTCATAGGATATATATGAGTAATTCAAAGGAGAAATAGAAATATTTGATAGGATTCGATTCCCAATAAAACTTTATCCCTCATTGTGATCCAACACAACTTCAACAAAGATCTGGCAAGTCAAAAGTGTACATAACAAATTAACTTTAAGGCCAAAGACGCTTTAATAAGAACCCTTTAATTTCCCTTCTTGTTTTTTTTTTTTTTTTTTTTTTTCTCCTTTTCCTTCTTAAAGAATTGAGAGGGCATTAGAGGCTTTGGCAAAATTATCATAAGGATTGTTCACGTATTAAATTTTTCATCTCCCACTCAAATGAAGTAATTAAGATAAATGGACATTAACGTTCTTAATTATCAAGAAAAAAAAGGACATTAACGCTTTGACTATTTTCCGAAATATATCACATAAAAGGCACATTTAATCCTTAAAATTTAAATTCACATAAAATTGTACCTAATACGGTTTTTTAATCCATTTTAATAGAAAAAAGAAACATGTTAAAGGCTAATTATTGCGTAAAACTTTAAGCACAAAAGGTACTGACCTTTTAAAAGTTATGAAATTATTTCTGCTGAAATTTGAATGTAATACAACTTTAATAATTTATTGATGGACCAACCAAACAAATAATACTTGCGTGAAAAGCAATCCGCACCAAAAAATAAAAAAAAAACAAAAAAAAAAAGAAGAAATTCCCATTGGATTTTCCTTGGCCCCTCACTTCCCGCCTTAAATTTTCACCCCCATACAACTCCTATCTCACATTCTTTAGAATCTTTGAAAATAGAAATCCAAAGAAAAACAGTGATCACAATTATGTCGTCCCAGCAAATCGCCAACCACCAAGAAGACGCCGAGATCTTCCACGGCGATGCCGTCTGCAAGCAGAAGGCCGGCCAACTGCTTGAAGAAATGTCTCTTCCACGTGGCCTCCTCCCTCTGGACGACCTCATTGAGGTTGGCTACAACCGCATCACCGGCTTCGTCTGGCTCAAGCAGAGGAAGTGCAAGGAGCACCAATTCACTGCGATCGGGCGCACAGTATCATACGACAACGAGGTCACTGCGTTCGTCGAGGAGCATCGGATGTGGCGGCTAACAGGGGTCAAGAGTAAGGAGCTTCTGATATGGTTTACCATCTCTGAAATCTTCATTGACGATTCCGATCCTGACAAGATCACGTTCACCAATCCAACGGGGATTTCACGGTCATTCCCGGTCTCGGCATTGGAGATCAAGGAATGAACTG
>NW_010367552.1:401844-410110 GCF_000414095.1 Morus notabilis
TCGGCATTCGAGATCAAGGAATGAAGTGGCATTATTGATTGACGAAAGAGATGAACCTTCTTTGGGTTTAGGTTTTCATAGAAAATGTAGAAGAGAATGGTGTATCAAAATGGTATGGTTTTCGCGAGTTTGTGTACCTTTCAAATTCAGAAATTAGTAACTTGATTTACATTCCGAAAATATAAGCTTCACCATTTCCTGGCTTATATTTTAAGCAGGGATTTCCCTCCCCAATGAACGTTCACGATTGGATTCTAGCCTATCAAATCCAAGATATAAGCTCGAACCTGAAATTAAAACGCATATAAATCTTATCAATATATAAATTGACATTGAACAAAAATATGCTCTTTCTTGTTATCTCTATCAAGAATTCAAATTTACGATAATATCACAGAGATATAAATAAAACTATCTATACATTCTTTTCTTTAACTCATCTATGCGATGAACTTAAATCTGGTTGCTCTTTCAACAGAGATCCTTGAACAAATATATGCAACTTTTTACTATGGGAAACGTTGAATCTTTAATCAACCTATTTGGAATATAGTACAGAAAAAGAATTATTCTAAATCAATGGATGCACAGACTAAGAAAATCCCAAGTCTGCAGCAAGAGATTTCAGTCCTAGAATTATTACCAATAGCCTACACTTTATATATATACTCATTATTATTCAATGGAAAGGCTATGCCATATTTTCCAATTCCATATAGCCAACCTTTTTGCCATTCAAGAGTTCCCCCAATTGATAAAATTAAACTAAACCCTTTTGATTCTCCAGTATTGAAGCTTATCACCAAAAAAGTTTAGTTAGGAAACTTTTCGTTACTTCTAGTCCCATCTCACATTTCTCACTCCATTTCTGATTCTGATGAACAGTTTCATCAGATGGAAATGTCGATGTTGACGGAAATATGTCCTGATACGGACAATTGGGGCAGACCTTTAAGCAACTATCCAAGCAATTTTACTTTCGAGATTCAAATGGCTCTTGCCAATTCAATAACCAAATCAAGATGCACCAGACACTTCGGAGTAATCATCATTTCTCGTATCGTTTTCTGCACGACGATGATGGTTCTTCACCCCATGGGTTTTTAAATACCACACAGTTTCGGACAACTCATCTTGAGGCAAACTCAAACCTTGCCTCTTAACCGATCTATTCAATTTGCAAAAGAACTTTGGATCCTCAAGTCGAATGTACTCGCACAACGCCTTTTCATGATCCGGCACCCAGTTCCTCGGAAACGGAGTGTAATCACAAGAAGGAATCAAGGACATGTGTGAAAACTGAACCCGTTCGATTGCATCAACAAGCCCCATCCTCAAAAGATCAGAGTACTCGGGCGCTGAATTGCTGCTGCTCTCCCTCAAAGGACCACTTAGATCCCTTGACGCGATTCTATACACCTTGGCTCGAGATTTCAATCTGTACCTTGCAGCATACAGCTTAGCCAACGAGCTGCGAATCACATAAGCGCAAAAGCCAACAACTTTCTTGCGATTATCGGCATATCTATACCAATCAGCCATTGTTTCAAGGAACTTATTCATCTGAGCATTGGTATGAGCTTGACCTGAGTAGAGCATCGGATTGCAGGGCAGAGGCTCAGGATCTCTGTCACCCTTAACAAACTGAAGCCGCCTAAAATGGCGGATACATTGCTGTAAGCTAGCAGTGACTGAAAGCAAAGTCCCGACGCCTTTTTGGCTCACAACGTTACCTCCGCTAGCGGTGTAACGAAGTGTTGGGTGAATCACTCTGCGGCATATTATGTGGTCCAAGAATTGAATTCCTCTAGTTATGTGTTCGATCTCTAACTTCGAATTATCCAATCTTAATCCGAATTTCCACTGACAAAACTCGATTATTTGCTTCCGAATATTCACTGCATCCTCTCTAGAACCTCTAATCCCAACCAAGAAATGACCCCCATATCTTATGTAATCCATTTTTTTAGTCTTCCCCTTCCCACCGGACGGAACAAACTCCGGCCAAGACGAGTTATGACACCCGTCAGTTATCGAGTCTTTCCAAATCGAATCGAGCTTCGAAGGCTTAAAGAACTCAACAATCCTATCTTCCATCATGTGATCCAACTCATTAAGGCATACATTTGCAAGTAAAGGACTAAGAATTCCACAAAATCCATAAGAAGGTACCTTGGCAGCCTCTTCAGGCGCGAAATCGAAGAACGTTCTCAACCAATACGGGTCGGGCTTCGGCTCATTCTCATTCAAAATCCTCTTCTTTGTAGCCCCTCTCTTCTTCTTCTTCTTATTCTTCTCCAATTCCGCACCGGAATCTCTCCGCGGCCGAGCTTTAAGCGCGGATTTGATCAAACCCAAAATCTTCTTATCCTTTACGGCCTTCTCCAAGCAACCCATCACCACATTTCTCTCCACATTATCAAAAATCTCGCTCAAATCGCCTCTCATGAACCAGAGATACCCGGCAAAGTTACTCCGAATCGTTCGAATAACCGTATGGGCATTCCGATTAGGCCTGAAGGCGTGCGATTTCTGCGAAAACCGGGCCTCGAAAACCGGCTCCAGAATCATCAACAGAACCTCCTGAACAACCCTGTCTTGAAAACACGGCTCGTCTGAATCAATTAAAGCCTGAAGTTTCCTCTTCGACATGATTTTCGTAATGGGTTTGTCGTTCGGGCTACGGAGAATCTGGCGGGTCTTGTCGTTCCACAAGAAGCGGCCATAAACAACGGCGTTTCGGAGGGACAAGAGGTCGTGGAGGGGCTGAGAGTGGATGGCGTTGCGGGGAGGGAACGTGCCGGTCACGTGGGCGCAGGAGCGCTGGTAGGCCAAGACCCAGAGGTCGAATTTGGAGAGAAAGCCGGTGAGGTTCGGGAAGGAAGTTGTGGGAGGAGAAGAGAAGGATTTGACCCACATGGAAGAACATATCTGAATTGGGTCTTCTTTGAGGAGAGAATATGGGTCTTGTTGAAAATGGACAGGGCTGTCTGTGGCTGATTGTCGTGGTTTTGGTGGGGAAGAGAGGGAATAAGAGAGTGTTCGAGTGAGGGTTTTGAGTAAGCAGGAGTGTTTGCAGCCCAGATGTTTGATGAATGTCCTCAGAGACATATTACTCTTCTCCTTTTTGTTGCTTGTTTTTCTTCTGGAGGGATGAATGACGGGCAAATAGGGGACTTATACCTCGTTGTGCCACTGCCGCTTGTGATCAAATCACATTTCAAGCTCTGCAATTGCGAATGGGGTTAGCTCGGATTTTTTGCACATAATAGGCCTCCGTTCGACACCCATAACATATATTAACCCTCTTATAAAAAAATAAATTAATTAACTACTAATTTTTCCTTCATTTAACGTTAAATAAAGTGTGTTCATTTACATAATTTAAGTAATGATCACATTTTAAACTCTGCAATTACGAATGGGGTTAGCTCGGACTTTTTGCACATAATAGGCCTCCGTTATACACCCATAACGTATATTAACCCTCTTATAAAAAATAAATTAACTAACTATTAATTTTTCCTTCATTTAACGTTAAATAAAGTGTGTTCATTTACATAATTTAAGTAATGACGTATGTGGGAGAAAAAACGCTGTAATTAAAGGGCGCTTTGTATAAATAGACTACGTAAAAAGTGTTTTTAAGTAAATAAATCACACAAAAAATAAATTGGGTAAATAGGCCAACTTCTACATCAGCATTCCACGTCATTAATAATACTTTTAGGGTTTTCTTTCTGCTCCTCCTCTTCCATTTCGCGCCATTTTCTTCTCCCAGACGCCTTCCATTTCTTCTCTCTTCTTCTCAAGTCATCGTCGTCGCATAACCTCATTATCATTATTATCTTGCCCATTCAGCGTTTTTTTCTCGTCCAAAACAAAGTTTGAAGAAGAGCTACTAAGTAAGTCTTTCTTTTTCTATATCTCTCGTGGTGTTTTTCGTTGTTGTTCATATGTTTTTAAGATGAGAATGTAGTTAAACATGTTAAAAATCCATTAAAATAGTAATTTTACATAGTAAAAGACCAGTTTACATTGTCTGATATGATGAAGATCTGCTGGGTTTAGAAAAAAAAAGGTTTGTTCTTGGTCGGTTCGTGGTCTGTTCTTATACATGGTCGGTTCTTGGTCTGTTCTTATAATATGATCGGTTCTTGGTATGTTCTTATAACATGGTCGGTTCGTGGTCAGTTATTGGTCTGTTCTCATTACACGGTTAGTTCTTGGTCTGTTCTTATTGCACGGTCAGTTTTTAGTCAGTTCTTATTGCACAGTCGGTTCTTAGTCTGTTCTTAGTTTGTTCTTATTATATGGTCTATTCTTATTATATGGTCGGTTCTTAGTCTGTTCTTGGTCTATTCTTGGTATGTTCTTATTGCACAGTCAGTTTTTAGTCTGTTCTTATTGCACAGTCGGTTCTTAGTCTGTTCTTAGTTTGTTCTTATTATATGGTATGTTCTTGGTCTATTCTCATTATATAGTATGTTTTAGTTTGTTCGTGGGATATTTAGTTTGGTTTAATGACATATTATTATCTTGATTAAATTTTTGCAGTTTTAAAATCTAAATAATGCCTCAGTGGAGGATCTTTTTTGACATTGGAGGAAAATAGGAGGAGAATGAAAGTTGTTGGGTGTGGCATACAAACTGTAATTTAATTGACATATATATGGATGAGAAGGATACTCTTGAAATCTTCATTGATAAGATATGTAAAAAATGTGGAATTGATGGACAAAAACATTCTTTGCAGTTATTGTGGGTACCGAATTTGAAACAGAAATCGTTGCCTGTTGTAATAAAAGACTGATGATTTGTTATTCTTCAAGGATATAGTCCATGAGGTACCGCTACACGTGATAGTGGATGAGAAGTTTATGAATCCAGAAGAACATATTGATGGAGTCAAAATTAGTAGAAATCCTTTGCATGACGATTTTTTTTTATCGTGATTTTATGGGTGTTGTAGCTTCAGATGAGTTTTCAACTCGTAATGATATTCCACCACAGTCACAGCCACAACCAGAGTCACAGTCACAACTAGAGCCACAACCACTTGCCATTTTAAATGAAGTAGAAGTTGCTGGTCCTTTAATTTGTATCGACCAGACTGAGTTTGGATCATCTCATGGATCTACCTTCAGTGACGGATCTAGTTTAGAAGTTTGTCAGTACTTTACAAGTAAGAATGATTTGAAGAAAAAGCTGCATTTAATAGCTTTGAAGGGAAAGTTTGAGTTTCGAACAATAAAATCAAATAAAGACGTGCTTGTAGTAGAGTGTGTGGATCCGAAATGTGTGTGGCGTATCTGAGCTTGCAAACTGAGACTATCGAACATGTTTGTAATCCGCAAGTATAATGGTGTTCACTCTTGCTCGTTAGAAAAGCATTCGGCAAAGCACAGGCAAGCAACGTACTCCGTTATTGAAAGTTGCATGAAAAACCAATTTATAGGCGTCAAACAGGGAAATACGCCCGTGACGAATTCGGGACGGACTTCAGTTATTACAAAGAATGGAAGGCTCGTGAGCATGCACTTCAACTCGTAAGAGGTACGGCCGAAGAAAGCTTCACTAAGCTCCCATCATACTTTCATATGGTGTCTCTTACTAATCACGACAGTATCACCAATATTCATTTTGATGAACATAACCGTTTTATCTATATTTTCCTAGCATATGGACCATGTATACGAGGTTTTAGTTGCATGAGGAAAGTTATCAGTGTTGATGGAACGTGGTTGAAGGGAAAATTCAGAGGTACGTTGTTAGTTGCCACTGCACAGGATAGTGAACGTCATTGTTATCCCATCGCATGGGCCATTGTAGACTCAGAGAATGATGCATCATGGACATGATTCTTCTCAAACTTGAAGGAAATTATCACTGATTCTGAGGAATTAGTTTTTATTTCTTATAGGAATCAAAGTATAAGTAACGCATTGTCTATAGTTTATACATTAGCACATCACGGTTGTTGCACATGACATGTGTCTCAAAGCATCAAGAGTAATTTCAGATGTAGCGGTGTTCTGCCATTGTTCTTTAAAACTGCTAAGGCCTACCGCATTGACGAGTTTTCTGTCTTGTTTGATGAGTTGTCTGCAAGATATCCCAGTATTGCCAGATACCTACAGAAGCAGGTTCATTTTGAAATGTGGTCTCGTGCTCATTTTAAAAGAAATCGATATAATATTATGACCACAAACATGTCTGGGTCAGTTAATGCAATGCTCAAAGATGTTAGAGATTACCTTGTTATTGCCCTCTTTAATTTTATACAAGTGAAGATGTCAGAGTGGTTTAATAACAGACGGGTCAAAGCTTCTAAAACTAAAACATTATTAACACCAAGTGTGGAAAAAACTTTTCGTGAGAGGCACAACAAAGCGGGATTTCTAACGGCCACAAGACTTAATACTGTTGAGTTCCAAGTGACAGGTGGAGATGCCACTGCAATTGTGAACATTGGAGCGAGGAGTTGCACTTATCGTGTGTTCGACCTTGAGCAGATACCATGCGAGCATGCAATATCATGTTGTAGAGAAGCAGGAATATCTTTCTATGATTTATGCTCAAAATACTACAGGACAGAAGTTTGGGCTCTTGCGTATGCTGAGACAATCTATCATGTGTCGGATACTTCGCAATGGGATATTCCGAATCACGTAAAGGAAGTTCACCTTCTTCCACCGCAAGTTGTACCAAAGAGGGGTAGGCCAAAGTAAAAATGCATTCCCAGCATAGGTGAGTTCACACGAAGACAGAACCGATGTGTTAGGTGTGGGCAATATGGACACTATCAGAAGAAATGTAAAAACGCATCGATGTACTCATGAAAAAAAAATTTTGGCGTTACAATGTATTTACACTTATTATATGCAACAGGTTATTATGGCTTTGGGGAAGCTTATATTTATGGGGAAATGCTGCCCAAATTTTTACACAATGATGTTTTTTGTTTTTTTTGGAAAACTTCGAACCAGTCTCGAAGATGGCAAAATGTGTCTTTCATTGTAGAATCGGGTAAAATTGGGGGGGCACGGGCACCCGCGGTGGGGCAATGGCGCGCGCGCGGGAGGGGGGTGGCACTCGCGCGCGAGAGGGGGGGCACTGGCGCACGCGGGGTAGACACCAGACCAAGAACAGACCATTAAACAATCGAACAGACCAAAAACAGACCAAGAACCGACCACTAGACCAAGAACAGACCATTAAGCGACCGAACAGACCAAGAACAGACCGGAACCGACCGAACAGATCAAGAACATACCAGAATCGACCGAACAGACCAAGAACAGACCAAGAACAAACCATTAACAAACTCTATTGTAAAACATTAAAAACATACATTTTTACATTTTTTTTGACTTTTTGGGTATTAATAAACATTGTAATTTATAAAAGAGAAAAAATTAGTAAAAAAGGAAAAAACCAAGAACAGACCATTAACAAACTCCATTGTAAAACATTCAAAAATTTATTTTTACATATTTTTTGACTTTTTAGGTATTAATAAACATTGTAATTTATAAAAGAGAAAAAAATTATTAAAAAAAGGAAAAACCTAGAACAAACCAAGAACATCCAAGAACAGCATAAGAACCATCTTGGTCTGTTCTTGGTCTGTTCTTGGTTTTTTCTTCTTTTACCAATTTTTTTTTCTTTTATAAATTACAATGTTTATTAATACCCAAAATGTCAAAAAATATGTAAAAATGTATGTTTTTAATGTTTTATAATATAGTTTGTTAATGGTCTATTCTTGGTCTGTTCTTGGTCTGTTCTTGGTTTTTTCTTCTTTTACCATTTTTTTTTCTCTTTTATAAATTACAATGTTTATTAATACCCAAAATGTCAAAAAATATGTAAAAATAAATATTTTTAATGTTTTACAATAGAGTTTGTTAATGGTCTGTTCTTGGTCTGTTCGGTCAGTTCTGGTCTGTTCTTGGTCTGTTCGGTCAGTTCCGGTCTATTCTTGGTATGTTCGGTCACTTAATGGTCTGTTCTTGGTCTAGTGGTCGGTTATTGGTCTGTTCGGTCGTTTAATGGTCTGTTCTTGGTTTTTTCTTCTTTTACCAATTTTTTTTCTCTTTTATAAATTAAAATGTTTATTAATACCCAAAAAGTCAAAAAAATATGTAAAATTAAATGTTTTTAATGTTTTACAATAGAGTTTGTTAATGGTATGTTCTTGGTCAATTTTTTGTTTGTTCGGTTGTCTAATGGTCTGTTCTTTTTCTGGTGTCTACCCCGCGCG
>NW_010367552.1:410141-425100 GCF_000414095.1 Morus notabilis
TTACCCGATTCTACAATGAAACACGCATTTTGCCATATTCGGGACTGGTTCAAAGTTTTCCAAAAAAAATAAAAAACATCATTGTGTAAAAATTTGGGCAGCATTTTCCCATAAAATATAAGCTTCTCCAAAGCCAAAATAACCTGTATGATATAATAAGTGAATGCATTGCAACGTCAATAATAAAAACATTGCAACACCAATAAATTGAATTTTTTGTATACATTTTACAACAAACATAACAACCAACATTTTATATACTACTCACGGGCCTTTTAAGCTTGTACTCGCTCTAAATTCTGACCGCAAGTTCCAACCGGTAAGTTTCTACTTGTTCTTCAGCGAGTTCTTCTAACGGGATTCTGCGGACAAGGTATTCGATAAATTTGTATGTGAAAAGTCCGCAGTTACCTGTTCTAAGGTTGTGGACCAACCACTTAGGACGAACGATTGGTCACGCACAATCAAGTTTATCGCCTAGATGGTTAAATAAACCTGTGTACTTCAAGAACTTAGGCATCATGACAGAGATTGGCTCCACTTGTTTTTACATCTGTTGATCTCAGTACATCATAACAGCTGAGTCATACACCTTTATGTTGAATTCAGATAAATCAACATAAAGCGCAACTTAATGCTTCTTCTCAATGTTAAGAGGCATAGTGAAGTCATGTGCGCCATCTCATTTCTGGCCAATTATGCGCTTCTTTCCACAGACATAGTCATCCAGGTCGTTGTCAAATGTATACGTTGCCAAGTTCTTTTTGTTGGTGATGAATCGCCCTCTCAATTTCTGGCAAAATACATAATCTAGGATGATAATATCATTAATGAATTGTCCTTCGTTGGCCCGTGATCTTCTCATAGATAAAAGACCCCATGCCTCGTCAATTTGCTGTAGGTCATAAAAAATAAATTCAGTATAATGATAATGGTATAAAAAATAAGACTATAAATTTAGAAAATATGTTGTGATTACTTACATCATTGAACAGCCATTCACCTAGCTTTAAGATGATCCGGAAGAAGTCCTTCCTCCAATCACCAAAATCGTACTCTATCAGCTCAGAGTCTGTACTAGTATTAGCGAACCACTTGTTGAAGGCCTCGACAGCATCTTTAAAGGTCCACATCTTCTTCCTCACGTTACGCAGGGGATCTATGTAAGGCGACTCAAAATACTTGCTGGGCCTTTTAAGTCGCTTTTCATTTGGATTCAGACTCTAGCTCTGAATGAACCTGTGGCTCAAGTTGTGCCTCATGCTCTGGCTGAACTTGTGGCTCAAGTTGTGCCTCAGGCTCTGGCTGTGGCTGTAATTGTTGTTTTGCTAGACATGCTATAGTGTCCTTTATTTCTCTAACAGATTGGTCTAGCGAGTCTAACCTCTTGTTGATGACTTCAAAATGTCTACCATTGTACTCTACCATCCTGGGATAGAGTATGTCAAGTATGTAATCAAAAGACATACCATCCTGTGGACGAGGTTGTTGTTGTTGTTGTTGTTGTATTTGTTTTTGTTGTTGTTGTTGTTCTTGTTGTTATTGGGGAAGTTACTGTTGTTGTTGGGAAAGTTGTTGGAGACGAGCCAATTGTTTGGGAGGCTTCGGTTGCTGGACATGGACCATTCTTGCACTAGGGTCCAAAAATGATACAACCTCATCAATCTCTGCATCTTCTTGGTCGGCATAAGGTAGATACAATCTCATGCACATACTATTCATTTCCTCCTCAGTAGGATAAAGAATTGGTACGACCATTCCATGTATATTAAAAGAACATACATTCAATGATTATTTAGGTGGAAACATATTGTAAAAAAACATTGCATTCAATGCTACATTATAGTTATTTAGGTGGAAACATAGCTATAAAAACATTGTATTTAAATCCTTACCTCGCCACTTTGCATGAGGTCGTCTATCTGTCTAACCTCAACCAATGAAACCCGGCGTGCCTCCCATTTGAGGATTCTAGGAAGACGTCCATCAATCATCTTTGCAAACGTGGCGCCGATGGTTGGAAAAGTTTTGATTGCCCAAACCTGCGTTAAACCAATTTTTTTAAGTCTAGTAAAACAAAAAACAAGGTATTATTTACTATAAGGCCATGATTAAAAATTATGCATATAACTGTATGACATACCTGGAATATTGAGTAGGTTTCTTTGATGCTCTTATTACGTCATTTTCGAACCCATTTCTGAAATTTCTCTTTCAAGTTCTTCTTCAAAGACCGCAGAGTGCATTCAAAAGACACCCTGTCCCATGGATAGCTATTAAAGAATTCTAAATCGTCGACGTAAGACAGCCAATCCAGTGGGACGGTCTTCTTCTCGTCTTCAGATAGTAATACTTGTGCTAAAAAGTAAATGATAGCGATCTTTGCTTTATCGCTACCTTTTATCTTGTTCTTTGTGAACAATTTCTTTAAATCAGCAACAAGTACTACGTGGGCCTTAAAATACTCTAACAATCTTATATTATTCGAAGCTTTCAACACCACGTACGACTCTGGGATTTTCCCGCAGTTCAATCCAGTGATTAAAGCAAATTCTCTCATTCCGAACCTAGTTGGTTTTCCATTAACCATGAACCACAACTCATATTTCTTTTCTATTTCTATCTGCCTCAAAAGCAGATAGTGTGTCAACACTCCAAAATAGATCATACTTTCAGACATCGAAATCAAATGTCCAAAGGCAGATTCCTTAAAAATTGGCATTTTGGTTTCAGGGTCTAGATTCTGCCTTATTACCTCCAGGGCCTCGATCTTTGACTTCATAGTCACTTTCACTGGGAAGTACTCCTTCATAGGATCCATGATCATCCTTAGCTGTCCAATCCCAGGAAGTTCATCTGTGTTGTACTTCGGGAGGTCATATTGAAAAAAAAATAAAAAACACATCGGTCAGAATCGACCAAGACGACCAAACCGACTAGAATAGACCAAGAACGATTCGACTATAACAAACCGAACCAACCTAGAATCGATCCAGAACTGATAGTCCACGACCAAGAACCATATGAACAATTTAGAACAGACCAAACCGAATAGAACCAACGACAAAACTGACCAAAATGACAAGAACCGACCAGGAATCGACCCGAACCGACCAAGAACCGACCTTCCCCCTAGAACCGACCAAAATCGACCAGAACCGACCAAGAATCGACCCGAACCGACCTTCCCCCTAGAACCGAGCAAAATTGACTAGAACCGACCAAAATTGACAAGAACCGACTCCTCCAAGAACCGACTTAAAACCGACCTAGAACCGACTACGAACAGACCACAGAAAAACCAAAACCGACTATGAATAGACTTATGTACCAGAACCGACTAAGAACCGACTTAAAACTGACTTATATTAAGTTTTTGTTCTTGCAAAAATGTATAAGAAAACGTAAAAAAAGAATAAAGCCTTAATTTAAATCAGAGAATATTACCTGAGCAGATTCTGTTACCTCGTCAACAAGTGTTCGGGAAATGGTCGTCTTAGTTGAGGAAGAAGAGTTGTTTCGTGATGCCATTTCAGTCGGGGTCGGTTTTTGGTCAGTAGTCGGGGTCGGTTTTTGGTCGGTTTTATTGAGTCGGGTGGTTGATTTTTGGTGAGGATGGTCGGTCGTCGGCGAGAGAGGGTCGGCCGACGAGAGAGTCGGCGAGAGAGGATCGGCCGACGAGAGAACGTCGGCGAGAGAGAGAGAAACCGGTGAGAGGAAATCGGAGGGGGGACGGTCGTGAGGTTGGTGACAGATCAGAGAAAAAAACTGGTGGTCGGTGAGAGGTCGGAGAGAAAAACCGACGAGAGGGTCGGTCGGTCGTGAGGAGAGCTCAGTCGGTTGGAGAGAGGGTCGAGGTCGGTCGGTTTGTGAGGGAGAGTTTTTTTGAAAAAAATGACCCATACACATGGACTAATAAGACCCATTTTTTAACACGTAAAATACACGTCAAGGTTTTTTTGTTATAAAAAAAGTGGTATACTTTCTCAATTTGTGTTTTGCTCCGGTCTCTTTTATCAAATTTTGTCGGAATTAAATAGAAAACCCTTCGAGTCAAAATCCCCAAGTTCGCGAACTCTCTTACTTCCTTCCCTCCCTCCCTAACTCGCTCATTGTCAAACGAACCAGAGCGATCACGACCGGAACGACGGGCCGCCATTTCCACCCATCACCGCCTTCCAGACCCGGTGTCGCGTCTAGTCGCCGCCGTCCGTACTGGGAGAGCCGCCGCAGTCCAAATATACTCGTACACTCTCTCTCTCAACGTACCGGAACTGCTCAAAACGGGAAGACCGGCGACCATCCCTTTCCATCGCCGCGGTCCAGACCCGACGTCACCTCCCATCGCCATCGTCCATACCGGAAGAGCCGCCGCCATCTTCAAAAAAGCTGTGAGTGGTACTTGGTGTTTCTGTAATAAAACGTTTGGTTTTTGACTTTCATTCTTGAAAATAATGTCTGATATCTAGATCACCCAAAAAAAAGCATATATTATATATACGTCACACACAAACACACGAATATTTGCGAAGGACCTGATAATGGATGTTTGAATGGAGAGGATAGAGGAGAGAGCTTTTTGGCTTTGCCAAACTTAGAAGAGATATGCTCTGTTCTTGGTATAGAGTGGTTTGGGAGTATGGTGATGATTGTAATGGTAACGTACAGTATGATTAATAATTCTTACAAAAAAGGAACTTGTTCGTATATATTATTCAACCAAAAGAAAAATAGATGTATATATTATTGGCTGCAATTGTTGATCCCTGCCTGTTTGTATTTGGGTGTTCCACTGCAATTGGTGACCCCTACTGTAATCTATAGTCATGTAGAAGTTTCTCTTTGGTTTTTTTCTTTTTCCTTTTTTTTTCGGCCATTTGGTTTAGCGGAAAGTTGTAATTAATCTAGCCATGCATTTTGCTATAATGATATTGAGCAAATTGTGCAACTTGAACTGATCATTGATTCTGTCTGAGTGCTAAGCCTTGTACCATGACGAACCAGTAGTAGGCTGTATATACTTGTCAGTTTCTCAAAGTCTGTCTTTAAACTTCCTCATTATGTTTGCATTCAATTTCAGTTTTTGTATTAAAATGTTTTTAATGGAAATTCAAAAGTAGCTATTAGAATACTGCATGTTGAAACTTGTCATGCTTGCTTTAGGCTTTGCTTATGCTTTGTTGGCAGAAAACAAGTGACCTATTGATCCCAAAAGCTTGTCTTAAATGGCCATTTCTTTTTTGCTTCTTTTTTTCCTTTTAATGCTTTCTTTTTTTTTTTTTCCCCGACGGATTCCTTTTAAAGCTTTTTAATGGTGATCAATGGTGTAGTGTCTCCTCTATTTTGCTATCAAAGTGGCTGTAGGACTATTAGTCTACTCTATTATTATCAAGCGCTTTTTCATTAGCAAATATAATCCAGTGATTTCTTTAGGTCTCAAGAGATTATATTAACTCCATTTGGCAGACAATGCAATTATGTTCCTAAAGTGCGTGGGAAAATTAATGGAGATATTCCAGCTTCAAAGGAGCTTGATTAAAAATCTAACCCCTCCACCTTAAAAAAAATAAAAAATAAAAGGTTTACAAAGTACCCTTATTGTTCTATGAGTTCGTGAGATGCTTAATAGATTTATTTATTTATTTTCTAATTGATTCACAATTTGGTAGATAAAATATCAAAAAAGAAGGATTTAGGAAGTGTTCTTAATGTTTGAAATTCAATTTTCTATTTCGTTTATTTTCTCTTTTTAATTTGTGCGAAAATGTTTGAGTTTTTCTGATGTTATTGTATTGTCTGAAGCATAGTTGGTTTGAGAAATGACCTTTATTAGTATACTTGATTTTAGGTCTTTCCTTCCCATTTCTCACTATGGCACGATGAACCTCACTGGCTTCCCAACAACACGCCAATGAACAGAACAACTCTCATTATTCACTCAATTATATTTTATGGTATCAGAGCACCACTTGCTCTAAGCGAGCCGATCCTAAGGCCTCTCTCTCTCTCACTTCCTTGCATTCTTTTCTCAATTCTCTCTCTCTTGCCAATCATGGCTGATGAAAGCTCTACATCAGAGAGTGATAAGAACCGAGCTTGAATTGAGGAACTGAATAGAAAAGCCCTGCCGTTATTACCACTGGAAACACCATACAAACACAATCTCAAACACCCTCCTCTCTATCAATGCTGCAACTCAAATGCCCTTCAAACTAGCCAAAGGAAATTATGCTTCTTGGAGAGCACAATTCACCAATCTGATGGATATGATCTTATCGGCTTTCTCGACAGCTCGACACCTTGTCCACCTGAAACCGTAACAAACCCAAAGGACGGAACCTCTGCTCCTAATCCAAATTGCAGGATGTGGAAACGTCATGATAGACTCATTCTCCATGCCATGCTTGCATCAGTGTCTGGCCCAGTCGCCCCCTTAATTGCCCCGGCGACGTCACCAAATGAAGCTTGGCCGAAACTTGAAAGAACCTATGCTAGCAAATCCCGCACAAGAATGCTTGGACTGCGAGAAACATTGGCCAACACTTAAAAAGAGTCGAAGGTCAGCAAGTACATGCAGACAATCAAATGGATAGCTGACGATCTTGCCTTCATCGGCTATCCTCTGAACGAGGATGAATTGATTGTATATGTTTTCAATGGACTAGAACCAGACTTCAAGGAAATCAATGCCGCTGTACGTGCTAGAGATTCTCCGATCTCATTCGAGGAATTACATGACAAACTCCTGGACCACGAAACCTTCCTGAAGCGCGGAGAATCAAAGAAGGTAAACACTCCTATCACTGCTCAATTCACTTAAAATTCCAATGTCAAAGGAAAGGCAGGAAATTCTGGAGGAAATCATGGAGGTTATTATGGAGGCAATCCTCACAACAAAAGAATGCATCCAAATTCTGGATCCAAAAACTTTTAAGGCAATTCCAATAATCAAGGGATTCGCAATTTTCAAGTAAACTCTCAACAACAATCATGGCGACTTAATTACGACAGCAATCTCAACTATGGCTCCCACCAACCTAAAGTTGTCTATCAGCTATGTGACAAAATTGGTCACAGTGCCAAAGTGTGCAGATCTCACCCACAGCTGTACCACACTCCTCAAGCAAATTTTATGATGAGTGATCATATCAGCGATAGCGGCAATTGGATAGTCGCTTCCGGCCTCTCACCACTTCACAACTGATCTCCAAAATCTCTCAATGCACTCTGAATATGGTGGCAACGACAACATCACCATTGGAGATGGTAAAGGCGTTTCTATTACTCATGTTGGTTCCACGACACTTAAGCCCTGTTCATTTTACCGATTCGAGTTTTATTACAGTAAAAAGCTCTCAGAAACAATCACATCTAACTTTTTTACTACAGTAAAAAACTCTCACATAAAGTCACATCTCAACTTGAGAAATGACGTTGTTTTCCATAAAACAACAAAAAAGTGTCACCTACGAAACGACATGTTTTGACAAAAAAAAAATGAAAAAAAAAAAACCCTACAAAATGACACGTCGTTTTGACAAAAAATTTCACAAAAAAATGACATGTCATTTTTATTGATGCGTTAAAACGACGTCGTTTTAAAAAAGACAACTTTTACCACCAAAACGACGTGTTTTTTCTTATGCTAGAAAACGACGTCATTTTGACAAAAACGGAAAAATACTTTTAAGAGCGAAACGATGTCATTTTTCTGTTGATGAGAAAAATGACGTTTTGACAAAACGACAAAAAATTCAGATTTTTTATGATTTTCTCTATTTATCGTCTTTAAAAAATAAAATAAAATAAAAATGACGACAAAATATTTTAAAATTTTGCAAACAAGATCCTTACATTTTTTAGAGCATGCCTACAAAAAATGATTTCAAATTATGAAAAAAGAAAACACTGTCAAAAAGCCCCCAGCCCCCGCTGTGGGTTGCCCAGGGGTCGGGATGTGTCAAAAATGGATATTTTTATTTATGTTTTACATTCTAAAATTAATATATGATTTTTAAGAATTAATGCAACAAGCAGCACCATTTTTTTTTTTTATGAATATTCTATTTTTTATGATTTTCTTTATTTTTTGTCTTTGAAAAATAAAATAAAATAAAAACGATGTTAAAAAATTTTAAAATTTTGACGACACGATCCTTACATTTTTTCGGCATGCCTGCAAAAATGGCCTTGAATTATGAAAACAGAAAGCACTGTTAAAAGCACCTGGCCCGAGCAGTGGGGCGCCCAGGGGACAGGATGAGTTAAAAATTAACATTTTTATTTATGTTTCACATTCCAAAATTAATATATGATTTTTAAGAATTAATGCAACAACTAGCACTATTTTTTGATGAATATTCTATGTTTTATGATTTTTCCTATTTTTCATCTATGAAAAATAAAATAAATTAAAAACGACGCCAAAAAGTTTTGAAATTTTGCAAAAATGATCCTTGCATTATTCTAAGCATGCCTACAAAAAATGGAATTGAATTATGAAAATAAAAAATGCTGCCAAAAAGTCCCCAACTCACGCAGTGGGGCGCCAAGTGGTCAGGATGAGTCAAAAATTCACATTTTTATTTTTCTTTTGCGTTCTAAAATTAATACATTATTTTTAGGAATTAATACAACAACCTTTTACACTCTACTAGTAGTTGTGTTGCATTAACGGTGGATATTTAGTCCGCCATTGCCAACAAAGATTATTTAGTTGTAATCAGACATTATTTTAAAGGTTTTGATTTAGATAAGAGAATATTAGATTTTAAATGTGCTCTAGGATCATATTCAACCTATTTAATATATAATATAATTTTATCTGTCATTGATGAATATAGCTTGATTTGGTTCGTGGTGGAGGGCACGAGCATTAACTTGGCCAATCCTAACTCGACTGGCAATGGATATTTTTTTGATCCTAGTCTCCACTGTTTCATCCGAACAAGCCTTCAGTACGACCGGTCGAATACTTGAGGAAAGTAGAAACACATTGCAACAGGACATTGTTGAAGCTTTAGTGTGCATTAAGGATTGGGATCGTTCCGACCAACACTTACACAATACAATTTCACCGGCAAGCCAAGAATGGATCGATAAATTTAATATATTAACTTTTAATTTTGAAGACGATCCCTCAGCTTCAAATTAAATTCTATTATTGTAATTTGTAAATATTTATTTACTTTGTACAATGTTATTGTAATCTTGTATAGATTTTGTAAGTTTGTCAAATTTGTAATGCGTCCCAGAATGATTGCATTCTTTTTTCATTACCAAGTTTTTATCCTAATTGGATTTTTCTTCCTAAAGTTTTTAACGAGACAATCATGAATTACAAATTCAAAAATTAATAAATAAATAATTTTTTATATAGTTCGTGTACATTTCAAATTTCAAATTGCAATCTCCTTTAAAATTTTTGTATAATATTTACAATAAATAACTTAAAAATTATTTATATACATACAATATACACTTAATAAACAAGATTATATATAATATATATAATAGTATATAAAAAATATTAAAAAAGTAGGTCGGGCAACTCAGGCGGGCTCAGGCAGCCAAAACTTGCCCGAAGCCCATCCAAAGGCTTGCTCGAGTTGAGCCGGGCAACCCGAAAGTTCAGGCTCGGGTGGGTTCGGTCATCGAGTAAAAATTCAGAATTTTCTGCGGTCACGGGCGGCCCGTCTAAAGTTTGAGCACTAAGCGGCACCATTTTTTGATGAATATTCTAATTTTTATGATTTTCTCTATTTTTCGTCTTTGAAAAATATAATAAAATAAAAATGATGTCAAAACATTTTGAAATTTTACACACAAGATCCTTACATTTTTCTAAGTGACACCATTTTTCGATGAGTATTCTATTTTTTATGATTTTCTATATTTTTTGCCCTTGAAAAATAAAATAAAATAAAATAAAAATGACGTTAAAAATTTTTACAATTTTACAGACACGATCCTTGTATTTTTCTGAGTGTGCCTACAAAAAAGAGACAAAACGATAAAAAAAAACATTCACAAACGTCGTTTTGACAAAAAGTGAAAAAACTTTCACAAACAAAACAACATGTTGTTTTATCAAGAATGACAAAAAAAAAAATCCACAAACAAAATGAAATGTCATTTTTTGATCCGGCGAGACGACGTCGTTTTGTAAAAAAGACCAAAAACTTTCAGGAACCAAACGACGTGTCATTTTTTTACTGATGACTCAAAACGACGTTGTTTCGACAAAAACAACAAAAAACTTTCATGAACGCAACGACATGTCATTTTTTTTCTGATGACGAGAAACAACATTGTTTTCCATAAAACCACGAAAAAAGTGTCACCTACAAAACGAAATGTCGTTTTGACAAAAAATGAAAAAAAATACCTACAAACGACATGTTGTTTTGAAAAAATATTTCACAAAAAAATGACATGTCGTTTTTATTAATGCGTCAAAACGACTTCGTTTTAAAAAAGACAAAAAAAAAAAAAATCTTTCACTAGCCAAACGACATTTCATTTTTTCTAATGCTAGAAAATGACATTTTGACGACAAAAAAATACTTTTGAGTATGTCGTTTTTCTGCTGATGAGAAAAACGACAAAAGATTCTGATATTTTATGATTTTCTCTATTTTTCATCTTTGAAAAATATAATAAAATAAAAATTACGTCAAAAGATCCTAAAATTTTGTATACAAGATCCTTACATTTTTCAGAGCATGCCTACAAAAAATGGCCACAAATTATGAAAAAGAAAACGCTGCCAAAAATCTCTCAGCCTGCTCAGTGGGTCGCCTAAGGGCCGTGATGGGTCAAAAATTGATATTTTTATTTACGTTTTACATTCTAAAATTAATAAATGATTATTATGAATTAATGCAATAAGCGACACCTTTTTTGATGAATATTCTATTTGTAATGATTTTCTCTATTTTTCATATTTGAAAAATAAAATAAAATAAAATTGATGTCAAAAAATTCTGAAATTTTGTAGACACGAACCTTACATTTTTCTGACCTTGCTTGCCAAAAATGGCCATGAATTATTGAAAAAGAAAACAATGTCAAAAAGCATCCAGCCCGTGCAGTGGGGCGCCCACGGGCCAGGATGAGTCAAAAATTAATATTTTTATTTATGTTTCACATTCTAAAGTTAATATATGATTTTCAGAACTAATGCAACAAGCGCCACTATTTTTTAATGAATATTCTATTTTTTTATGATTTTCCCTATTTTTTATTTTTAAAAAATAAAATAAAATAAAAACGACGTCAAAAAGTTCTGAAATTTTGCAGAACCGATCGTTACATTATTCTGCGCAAGCCTGCAAAATATGGAATCGAATTATGGGAAAAGAAAACGCTGACAAAAAGCCACCGACCTGTGCAGTGGGGCTCCAAGTGGCTGGGATGGGTTAAAAATTCACTTTTTTATTTATCTTTTGCGTTCTAAAATTAATATATCATTTTTTGATGAATATTCTATTTTTATGATTTTCTTTATTTTTCGTCTTTAAAAAATAAATAAAATAAAAATGATGTCACAACATTTTGAAAATTTTGCAGACAAGGTCCTTATATTTTTCTAAGTGTGGCTACAAAAAATGGCTTCAAATTATAAAAAATGAAAACGCTGCCAAAAAGTCATCGGCGAGCACAGTGGGGCGCCTAGGCACTAGGATGGGTAAAAAATTCACATTTCTATTTATCTTTTGCGTTCAAAAACTAATACACGATTTTCAAGAATTAACGTCATATCGTTTCGTTTGTGAAAGTTTTTTGTTGTTTTTGTCAAAACGATGTCGTTTTGAGTCATCAATAAAAAATGACATGTCGTTTTGTTGCTAAAAGTTGTCTCTTTTACAAAATGACTTCGTTTTGCCGGATTATAAAAATGACAGGTCATTTTGTTTGGGGATTTTTTTTTCCGTTCTTAACAAAACGACGTGTCGTTTTGATGCATCAATAAAAATGACAGGTCATAAAAAATATAATATTCATCGAAAAATGGTGTCGCTTGTTGCATTAATTCTTAAAAATCATAAATTAGTTTTAAAATGCAAAAGATAAATAAAAATGTGAATTTTTTACCCATCCCATCCCCTGGAGCCCCACTGCTCCCCCTGGAGACTTTTTGATAGTGTTTTCTTTTTTCATAATTTCATGCCATTTTTTGCATACATGCTCATAATAATGTAAGGATCGTGTTTGCAAAACTTTTAAACTTTTTGACGTCATTTTTTTATTTTATTTTTCAAAGACGAAAAATAGGGAAAATCATAAAGAATTGAATATTCATCAAACAATGGTGCCGCTTGTTGCATTAATTCCTAAAAATCATGTATTAATTTTAGAATGTAAAATAGAAATAAAATGTTAATTTTTGACTCATGTGACCCGGGGCGCCCCACTCTGTGCGTTGGGGGTTTTTTGGCAGCGTTTTATTTTTTTTTATAATTTGAGGCCATTTTTTGTAGGCATGCTTAGAAAAATGTAAGGATCTTTTCTGCAAAATTTTTGAATGTTTTGACATCATTTTTATTTTATTTCATTTTTCAAACACGAAAAATAGAGAAAATCATAAAAAATAGAATATTCTTCAAAAAATGGTGCCACTTGTTGCATTAATTACTAAAAATCGTGTATTAATTTTAGAACACAAAAGATAAATAAAAATGTCAATTTTTGACCCATCCCGGCTACTTGGCGCCTCACTGCGCGGGTTGGGGGCTTTTTGGTAGCGTTTTCTTTTTTCATAATTCGATTCTATTTTTTCAGGCATACTCAGAATAATGTAAGGATTGCGCCTGCAAAATTTCAGAATTTTTGACGTCGTTTTTATTTTATTTTATTTTGTAAAGACAAAAAATAAGAAAAATCATAAAAAAATAAAATATTCATCAAACTATAATGCCTCTTGTTGCATTAATTCCTAAAAATCATATACTAATTTTAGAATGTGAAACATAAATAGAAATGATAATTTTTTACTCATATTGGCCCTTGGGCGCTGATAAATGCACGAATTTGCACTTTTAATGTTCATAATTGTCAAACTATTTTGTCAATTTTGTGATTTTAATTTCAAATATTCTTAAATTTAGAGGATTTAATTTTAATTGGATTTATTTTATTTTTCAGGTTTTTGAAGAAAACAATTGGATTTGGGCTAGTTTACCAAGCAAAACCCAAAGGTTGAGCCCAAGAAAAGCCCAATTCGGCCCAAAGCCCATCAGCCCATCATCCAGCCGAGCCGAGCCGAGAGCCGCGAGCCGAGCCAAGAAGCCGCGAGCCAACCCAGCTGACACGTGTCAATCACTGCCGCACCGCAGGCCGTGGAACCCAGCTGTCCCCTCGCAGACGCGCGCCTGGCGCGCACCGCCCGCTCTCTGCGCGAGTTCTCCTCACGCGCGTGTCAGGCCTGCTTCCTCTCTCTTCCGCGTGGGTCCCGCGTGCTAGTGCCCCTCCAGCCAGGTCTCGCCACGTGTCCCACTGTTCCCCCACATACGCGCGTTTCCCGCGCACGCTCCCTCTCCGCGCGAGTTTCCCTCCCGCGTGCGTCCAGTTCTCTTCCACGTGGGCCAGTTGTGTACCACTTCTTCTCCCGCGCACGAATCATTTGGCAACACGTGTCCCACTCGTCAGAAACGTGATGATTTTTCTACCTCGATTAAGCATCCGATTTGTATATTTTTAGCATATTCAAACTCTATAAATAGGATCATTATCTAAGTGATAGGAGTTAGAATTTTTAGAGCAAAAATTCTCACATATTTTCTTGTTCTTATTCTCATACTTTCTTTTTAGAATTTTATGGGAATTATGTGCAAGTTAGGCTAGAGTATTTAGGTGAGGCTAGAGATGATCCTATATGTGTAGTGAACTTATTTGGATTTTTGATTCTCCAATGGTTTGTAAGTTTTATACATTTGAGTAAATAATTTTCTTTTATCATATTTCTTCCTCTTATCAATATATTTTATTGTCAACTTTCATATAAATCTAGTCAAGCTCTTTTTATGTGATTGTTGCATTATATGATATATTGATCGGTATTATTTTATGAGTAGTCTTTTACTGCATTATTGCCAACAGTATATTGTCGCTCTTAGATTTCTCATAAGATAATTTTTCCTAATTCTAAACGTTAGAATTTTATTTACTCGAATACATTTTTAATTCATATGTTCTTCAAATATTTATTTTCCGATTGTTTGTTTGGGATGTGAAACTTTCAATTGAGTCAATTTATGAATCAAAATCCAAATAGGTGAACAAAGCATATGGAGGATTCTCAAAGCCTTACCACTTTTATTTATTGAATTTTCTCCATTTTAAATTGTTCATAAAATCATTAAAAACACTCATTCTTTTTCTTTGTTTGATTGCTTACTTTCCTAACGCTTTTTATTTGCTAATCATTTCTTGTTCAATTTAACACTTCCTTGTGGGATCGACCGTTCAAATTGTACTACAATTGACCGCTTGTTTTTGTATACGTTTGGGCGTAATCAAATTTTGGCGCCGTTGCCGGGGAGGTGCATCAACAAGATTGTTCAGTAGATAATTAGCCAAAGAGGTTGGTACTATTCATCTTTTATTATTATTTTTTTTTTTGGCACGTTTTTTAAATAAAAAAAAAGAGAAATTTTTTTTTTTTTACTGCTGGGGACATTCCGAGAACCAAAAAAAAAAAAAAAGTTTCTCACTTTGACTTTTTGTTTATTTATATTTGTTTTTTTAAAAAAAAAAAACATTATCGTACTCTTTTATAGTTTCATTAACTCTTAAGATTATAACTAAGATTGTAATTAATTGACTAATTTAGATTCCTAATCTAGGATTTTCATAATTTGGTAGATTTAGGTTTTTGACTTTAGGAATAGTTTCCATTAATTAGATTACATTTCATAATTTACTCAATAAAATTTAATAATTAATTTCGAAAATAATT
>NW_010367552.1:425293-426677 GCF_000414095.1 Morus notabilis
AAAAAAAAAGTGAAACGTTATAGGGTGAATGAATCGTTATAGAGACGAATTAGGAAGATTCAAAATAAAACCGGAGCACCCTAGTGAAGTTTCTTCCCACACGTCTAGTCCTCCCTCGACCCCAGGCTCGTTAGCCGTTGCAAATCCGTTCGCAATGGCTCAAAATGAGGAAGTCCAGCAGAAGACGTTGAACGACTATCTCCACCCTACGCGTATGGCCACACCATCATGCATAATGTTTCCCCCAAATGTGCCGAATTTGGATTTCAAGCCAGGCATGATCCAACTCCTGCCGACCTTTCACGGATTAGAGAGCGAGAATCCATACGTTCATATTAGGGAATTTGAAGAAGTAGTGGCCACTTTTCACAACCGAGCTAAAGTCGTGGACGCTGTACGATTGAAATTCTTTCCTTTCTCTTTGAAGGAAAAAGCTAAAAGCTGGTTGTATTCTCTGCGACCTAGGTCTATTGGAAGTTGGGAAGAAATGACGACATCATTTTTCAACAAGTATTTCCCTCACCATAAGACCAATGGTCTGAAACGACAAATCTCGACCTTTACCCAAAAGGACAATGAAACTCTGTATCAAGTTTGAGAACGGTTCAAGGATCTGTTAAATCAGTGTCCTCACCATGGATACGAGAGTTGGCGCCTCGTCAGTTATTTCTACGAAGGACTCACGATTCGAGAGCGCCAATTTGTGGAGATGATGTGCAATGGTGAATTTCTCCAAAAGGATCCCGAGGAGGCTTTTGAGTATCTCAACGAGTTAGCCGAAAAAGCCCACACTTGAACCGGACCTAGTGCTACTGACAGCACCAATAGGTCCCGATCGGTTGGAATCTATCAATTAAGGGAGGAGGACAACCTCAAAGCCCAAGTCGAATCTTTGACAAGGCAAATCGAGGCCCTCAAAAGCAAAGAAGGTAGAGGAATTCACATGGTCGCAAGGGCAGAAACACATGAGCCATGCTTTGTCTGTGGTATGATGGAACATCTAGCTAAGGATTGTCCTGCTTATGGTGAAATGAGAGGGGTTTATGAGGAGCAATGCAATGCCTTAGGGGCATACAACAAACCCTTCTCTAACACATACAATCCTGGCTGGAGGAACCATCCAAACTTCAGTTGGAGAGATTCCAACCAAGCAGAACCATCAGGAGGACAATGGAGAACTGAGCAACAACCACAACCACCAAAGGCATACTCTGCACCTCAATACAATTCGCATCAGCCAGGGAGTTCTCTTGAGAACACCTTGCAATCTTTCATGGAGGTGCAGAGTAAGACGAATCAAAAGTTTGAATCACTGTTCACGCAAATGGTGGAGGAAAGTAAAGAAATGAAAAGTCAAATCACGAAGCTGACTGGAGCTTTGGCT